>NC_092376.1:82088189-82245476 GCF_030028105.1 Mobula birostris | reverse complement strand
TCAGTAACTCTCATTCCCTTCCCACAGACAGCTGACAGTCAGTAACTCTCATTCCCCTCCCACAATCAATGAGAGTCAGTAAATCTCATTCACTCCTTCACACACTGACAGTCAGTAACTCTCTTTCCCTTCTCACACTCACTGACAGTCAGTAACTCTAAATCCCTTCTCACACTCACAGACAGAGAGTAACTCTCATAACCTTCCCATACTGCCTGACGGACAGAAACTCTAATACCAATCCGGCACTCACTGACAGTCAGTAACTCTCATTCCCTTCCCACACTCACAGATAGTCAGTAACTCTCATTCACTTCTCACACTCACAGACAGTCGTTAACTCTCATTCCCATCCCATATTCTCAGACAGTCAGTAACTCTCATTCCCTTCTCATACTCACAGACAATCGGTAACTCTCATTCCCTTCCCACACTCACTGACAGTCAGTAAATCTCATTCACTTCTCACACTCACAGACAGACAGTAACTCTCATACCCATCCCACCACTATCTGACAGACAGAAACTCTAATTCCCTTCCCACACTCACAGAAACTCAGTAACACTCTTTCCCTTCTAACACTCACAGACAGTCGGTATGTCTCATTCCCTTCCTTCACTCACTGACAGTCAGTAACTCTAAATCCCATCTCACACTCACAGACAGAGAGTAACTCTCATACCCTTCCCACACTGTTTGACGGACAGAAACTCTAATACCATTCCGACACTCACTGACAGTCAGCAACTCCCATTCCCTTCCCACACTCACAGACAGACAGTAACTCTCATTCCCTTCACACACTCACTGACAGTCAGTAACTCTCATTCCCCTTCCCGCACTAACTGACAGTCGGCAACTCTCATTCCCTTCTCACACTCACAGACTGTCAGCAACTCTCATTCCCCATCCCACACTCTCTGACAATCAGTAACTCTCATTCCGTTCTCACACTCACACACAGACAGTAACTCTCATTCCCCTTCCAAAACTCACTGACAGTCAGTAACTCTCATTCCATTTCCACACTCACTGCCAGTCAGTACCTCTCATTCCCTTCTCTCACTCACAGACAGACAGTAACTCTCATTCACTTCCCACTCTCACTGTCAGACAGTAAATCACATTCCCTTCCACACTCATAGACAGACAGTCACTCTCATTCCCCTTCTCACACACACTGACAGTCAGTAACTCTCATTCCCTTCAAACACTCAATGACAGTCAGTAACTCACATTCCCTTCCCAGACTCACTGACAGTCAGTAACACTCATTCCCTTCTCACACACTCAGACAGAGAGTAACTCTCATACCCGTCCCACCCAGTCTGACGGACAGAAACTCTAATTCCATTCCCACACTCACAGACAGTAACTCTCATTCCCTTCCCACACTCACAGAAAGACCGTAACTCTCATTCCATTCCCTCACACAATGACAGTCAGTAACTCTCATACCCTTCCCACATCACTAAAAGTCAGTAACTCTCATTCCACTTCACACTCACACTGACAGTTAGTAACTATCATTCCCTTCCACACTCACTGACAGTCAGTAACTCAGTAACTCTCATTCCCTTCTCACATTCACAGGCAGTCAGTAACTGTCATTCCCTTCTCACACTCACAGACAGTCGGTAACTCTCGTTCCCATCCCATACTCTCAGACAGTCAGTAACTCTGATTCCCTTCTGACACTCACAGACAGTCGGTAACTTTCATTCCCTTCCCACACTCACTGACAGTCAGTAACTCTCAATCGCTTCTCACTCTCACACACAGACTGTACTCTCATTCCCCTTCCAACACTCACTGACAGTCAGTAACTCTCTTTCCCTTCTCACACTCACGGACAGTCAGCAATTCTCATTCCCATCCCACACTCATTGACAGGCAGTGACTCTCATTCCCTACTCACACTTACAGATAGTCAGCAACTCTCATTCCCCTTCCCACACTCACTGACAGTCAGTAACTCTCATTCCTCTTCCCACATTCACTGAAAGTTAGTAACTCTCTTTCGCTTCTCACACTCACAGACAGACAGTAAGTCTCATACCCTTCCCACACTATCTGACAGTCAGAAACTCTAATTCCCTTCCCACACTCACTAACACTCAGTAACTCTCATTCCCTTCCCTCACACAGCGACAGTCAGTAACTCTCCTTCCCTTCTCACACTCACTGACAGTCAGTAACTCTCATTCCCAGCCCACTCTCACTGACAATCAGTAACTCTCATTCCCTTCTCACACTCACAGACAGACAGAAACTCTCATACCTTCCCACACTGTCTGACAGACAAAAACTCGAATTCCATTCCCATACTCACTGACAATCAGTAACTCTCATTCCCTTCCTAAACACACTGACAGTCTGTAACTCTCATTCCCTTCTCACAGTCACTGAAAGTCAGTAAATCTCAATCCTTCCCACATTCACTGACAGTCAGTAACTCTCAATCCATCCCATACTCACAGACAGTCAGTAACTTTCATTCCCTTCTAACACTCACAGACAGTCAGTAACTCTCATTCCTTTCTCACACTCACTGACAGTCAGTGACACTCATTCCTTCCCACAATCAATGTGAGTCAGTAAATCTCATTCCCTGCTGCACTCACTGACAGTCAGTAACTCTCATTCCATTTCCACACTCACTGCCAGACAGTACCTCTCATTCCCTTCTCAGACTCACTGACAGTCAGTAACTCTCATTCCCTTCCCACACTCACAGACAGTCAGTAACTCTCATTCACTACTCACTCTCACAGACAGTCGTTAACTCTCATTCCCATCCCATACTCTCAGACAGTCAGTAACTCTCATTCCCTTCTCATACTCACAGACAGTCGGTAACTCTCATTCCCTTCCCACACTCACTGACAGTCAGTAACTCTCATTCACTTCTCACACTCACAGACAGACAGTAACTCTCATACCCATCCCACACTATCTGACAGACGGAAACTCTAATTCCCTTCCCACACTCACAGAAACTCAGTAACACTCTTTCCCTTCTAACACTCACAGACAGTCGGTAAGTCTCATTCCCTTCCTTCACTCACTGACAGTCAGTAACTCTAAATCCCATCTCACACTCACAGACAGAGAGTAACTCTCATACCCTTCCACACTGTTTGACGGACAGAAACTCTAATACCATTCCGACACTCACTGACAGTCAGCAACTCCCATTCCCTTCCCACACTCACAGACAGACAGTAACTCTCATTCCCTTCACACACTCACTGACAGTCAGTAACTCTCATTCCCCTTCCCGCACTAACTGACAGTCGGCAACTCTCATTCCCTTCTCACACTCACAGACTGTCAGCAACTCTCATTCCCCTTTCCACACTCTCTGACAATCAGTAACTCTCATTCCGTTCTCACACTCACACACAGACAGTAACTCTCATTCCCCTTCCAAAACTCACTGACAGTCAGTAACTCTCTTTCCCTTCTCACACTCACTGACAGTCAGTGACACTCATTCCTTCCCACAATCAATGAGAGTTATTAAATATCATTCCCTGCTTCACTCACTGACAGTCAGTAACTCTCATTCCATTTCCACACTCACTACCAGTCAGTACCTCTCATTCCCTTCTCTCACTCACAGACAGACAGTAACTATCATTCACTTCCCACACTCACGTTCAGACAGTAAATCACATTCCCTTCCACACTCATAGACAGACAGTCACTCTCATTCCCCTTCTCACACTCAATGGCAGTCAATAACTCACATTCCCTTCCCAGACTCAATGACAGTCAGTAACTCTCATATCCCTCTCACACACTCAGACAGAGAGTAACTCTCATACCCGTCCCACCCAGTCTGACGGACAGATACTCTAATTCCATTCCCACACTCAAAGACAGGCAGTAACTCTCATTCCCTTCCCACACTCACAAAAAGACCGTAACTCTCATTCCCTTCCCACACACAATGACAGTCAGTAACTCTCATACCCTTCCCACATTCACTAAAAGTCTGTTACTCTCATTCCATTCACACTCACACTGACAGGTAGTAACTATCATTCCATTCCCGCACTCACTGACAGTCAGTAATTCTCATTCCCATCCCACACTCATTGACAGGCAGTGACTCTCATTCCCTTCTCACACTTACAGATAGTCAGCAACTCTCATTCCCCTTCCCACACTCACTGACAGTCAGTAACTCTCATTCCTCTTCCCACATTCACTGAAAGTTAGTAACTCTCTTTCGCTTCTCACACTCACAGACAGACAGTAAGTCTCATACCCTTCCCACACTATCTGACAGACAGAAACTCTAATTCCCTTCCCACACTCAATAACACTCAGTAACTCTCATTCCCTTCCCTCACACAGCGACAGTCAGTAACTCTCCTTCACATCTCACACTCACTGACAGTCAGTAACTCTCATTCCCAGCCCACTCTCACTGACAATCAGTAACTCTCATTCCCTTCTCACACTCACAGACAGATAGTAACTCTCATTCCCTTCACACACTCACTGACAGTCAGTAACTCTCATTCCCCTTCCCGCACTAACTGACAGTCGGCAACTCTCATTCCCTTCTCACACTCACAGACTGTCAGCAACTCTCATTCCCCATCCCACACTCTCTGACAATCAGTAACTCTCATTCCGTTCTCACACTCACACACAGACAGTAACTCTCATTCCCCTTCCAAAACTCACTGACAGTCAATAACTCTCTTTCCCTTCTCACACTCATTGACAGTCAGTGACACTCATTCCTTCCCACAATCAATGAGAGTTAGTAAATCTCATTCCCTTCTCTCACTCACAGACAGACAGTAACTCTCATTCACTTCCCACTCTCACTGTCAGACAGTAAATCACATTCCCTTCCACACTCATAGACAGACAGTCACTCTCATTCCCCTTCTCACACACACTGACAGTCAGTAACTCTCATTCCCTTCACACACTCAATGACAGTCAGTAACTCACATTCCCTTCCCAGACTCACTGACAGTCAGTAACACTCATTCCCTTCTCACACACTCAGAGAGAGAGTAACTCTCATACCCGTCCCACCCAGTCTGACGGACAGAAACTCTAATTCCATTCCCACACTCACAGACAGTAACTCTCATTCCCTTCTCATACTCACAGACAGTCGGTAACTCTCATTCCCTTCCCACACTCACTGACAATCAGTAACTCTCATTCACTTCTCACACTCACAGACAGACAGTAACTCTCATACCCATCCCACACTATCTGACAGACAGAAACTCTAATTCCCTTCCCACACTCACAGAAACTCAGTAACACTCTTTCCCTTCTAACACTCACAGACAGTCGGTAAGTCTCATTCCCTTCCTTCACTCACTGACAGTCAGTAACTCTAAATCCCATCTCACACTCACAGACAGAGAGTAACTCTCATACCCTTCCCAAACTGTTTGACGGACAGAAACTCTAATACCATTCCGACACTCACTGACAGTCAGCAACTCCCATTCCCTTCCCACACTCACAGACAGATAGTAACTCTCATTCCCTTCACACACTCACTGACAGTCAGTAACTCTCATTCCCCTTCCCGCACTAACTGACAGTCGGCAACTCTCATTCCCTTCTCACACTCACAGACTGTCAGCAACTCTCATTCCCCTTTCCACACTCTCTGACAATCAGTAACTCTCATTCCGTTCTCACACTCACACACAGACAGTAACTCTCATTCCCCTTCCAAAACTCACTGACAGTCAATAACTCTCTTTCCCTTCTCACACTCATTGACAGTCAGTGACACTCATTCCTTCCCACAATCAATGAGAGTTAGTAAATCTCATTCCCTTCTCTCACTCACAGACAGACAGTAACTCTCATTCACTTCCCACTCTCACTGTCAGACAGTAAATCACATTCCCTTCCACAATCATAGACAGACAGTCACTCTCATTCCCCTTCTCACACACACTGACAGTCAGTAACTCTCATTCCCTTCACACACTCAATGACAGTCAGTAACTCACATTCCCTTCCCAGACTCACTGACAGTCAGTAACACTCATTCCCTTTTCACACACTCAGAGAGAGAGTAACTCTCATACCCGTCCCACCCAGTCTGACGGACAGAAACTCTAATTCCATTCCCACACTCACAGACAGTAACTCTCATTCCCTTCCCGCACTCACAGAAAGACCGTAACTCTCACTTCCATTCCCACACACAATGACAGTCAGTAACTCTCATACCCTTCCCACATCACTAAAAGTCAGTAACTCTCATTCCACTTCACACTCACACTGACAGTTAGTAACTATCATTCCCTTCCACACTCACTGACAGTCAGTAACTCAGTAACTCTCATTCCCTTCTCACATTCACAGGCAGTCAGTAACTGTCATTCCCTTCTCACACTCACAGTCGGTAACTCTCGTTCCCATCCCATACTCTCAGACAGTCAGTAACTCTGATTCCCTTCTCACACTCACAGACTGTCAGCAACTCTCATTCCCCTTTCCACACTCTCTGACAATCAGTAACTCTCATTCCGTTCTCACACTCACACACAGACAGTAACTCTCATTCCCCTTCCAAAACTCACTGACAGTCAATAACTCTCTTTCCCTTCTCACACTCATTGACAGTCAGTGACACTCATTCCTTCCCACAATCAATGAGAGTTAGTAAATCTCATTCCCTTCTCTCACTCACAGACAGACAGTAACTCTCATTCACTTCCCACTCTCACTGTCAGACAGTAAATCACATTCCCTTCCACAATCATAGACAGACAGTCACTCTCATTCCCCTTCTCACACACACTGACAGTCAGTAACTCTCATTCCCTTCACACACTCAATGACAGTCAGTAACCTCCCCACATTCCCTCCTTCCCAGACTCACTGACAGTCAGTAACACTCATTCCCTTTTCACACACTCAGAGAGAGAGTAACTCTCATACCCGTCCCACCCAGTCTGACGGACAGAAACTCTAATTCCATTCCCACACTCACAGACAGTAACTCTCATTCCCTTCCCGCACTCACAGAAAGACCGTAACTCTCATTCCACTCCCACACACAATGACAGTCAGTAACTCTCATACCCTTCCCACATCACTAAAAGTCAGTAACTCTCATTCCACTTCACACTCACACTGACAGTTAGTAACTATCATTCCCTTCCCACACTCACTGACAGTCAGTAACTCAGTAACTCTCATTCCCTTCTCACATTCACAGGCAGTCAGTAACTGTCATTCCCTTCTCACACTCACAGTCGGTAACTCTCGTTCCCATCCCATACTCTCAGACAGTCAGTAACTCTGATTCCCTTCTGACACTCACAGACAGTCAGTAACTTTCATTCCCTTCCCACACTCACTGACAGTCAGTAACTCTCAATCGCTTCTCACTCTCACACACAGACTGTAACTCTCATTCCCCTTCCAACACTCACTGACAGTCAGTAACTCTCTTTCCCTTCTCACACTCACTGACAGTCAGTGACACTCATTCCTTCCACAATCAATGAGAGTCAGTAAATCTCATCCCTGCTGCACTCACTGACAGTCAGTAACTCCCATTCCATTTCCACACTCACTGCCAGTCAGTACCTCTCATTCCCTTCTCTCACTCACAGACAGACAGTAACTCTCATTCACTTCCCACACTCACAAAAAGACCGTAACTCTCATTCTCTTCACACACACAATGACAGTCAGTAACTCTCATACCCTTCCCACATTCACTAAAAGTCTGTTACTCTCATTCCCATTCGCACTCACACTGACAGTTAGTAACTATCATTCCATTCCCACACTCACTGACAGTCAGTAATTCTCATTCCCATCCCACACTCATTGACAGGCAGTGACACTCATTCCCTACTCACACTTACAGATAGTCAGCAACTCTCATTCCCCTTCCCACACTCACTGACAGTCAGTAACTCTCATTCCTCTTCCCACATTCACTGAAAGTTAGTAACTCTCTTTCGCTTCTCACACTCACAGACAGACAGTAAGTCTCATACCCTTCCCACACTATCTGACAGACTGAAACTCTAATTCCCTTCCCACACTCACTAACACTCAGTAACTCTCATTCCCTTCCCTCACACAGCGACAGTCAGTAATTCTCCTTCCCTTCTCACACTCACTGACAGTCAGTAACTCTCATTCCCAGCCCACTCTCACTGACAATCAGTAACTCTCATTCCCTTCTCACACTCACAGACAGACAGTAACTCTCATACCTTCCCACACTGTCTGACAGACAGAAACTCTAATTCCATTCCCATACTCACTGTCAATCAGTAACTCTCATTCCCTTCCTAAACACACTGACAGTCTGTAACTCTCATTCCCTTCTCACACTCACTGAAAGTCAGTAAATCTCAATCCCTTCCCACACTCACTGACAGTCAGTAACTCTCAATCCCATCCCATACTCACAGACAGTCAGTAACTCTCATTCCCTTCTAACACTCACAGACAGTCAGTAACTCTCATTCCCTTCTCACACTCACTGACAGTCAGTAACTCTCATTCCCTTCTCACACACTCAGACAGAGAGTAACTCTCATACCCGTCCCACCCAGTCTGACAGACAGAAACTCTAATTCCATTCCCACACTCACAGACAGACAGTAACTCTCATTCGCTTCCTGCACTCACAGAAAGACCGTAACTCTCATTCCCTTCCCACTCACAATGACAGTCATAACTCTCATACCCTTCCCACATTCACTAAAAGTCTGTAACCCTCATTCCCTTTCACACTCACACTGACAGTTAGTACCTGTCATTCCCTTCCCACACTCACTGACAGTCAGTAACTCTCATTACCTTCTCACATTCACAGGCAGTCAGTAACTGTCATTACCTTCCCACACTCACAGACAGTCAGCATCTCATATTCCCTTCCCACACTCGCTGGCAGTCAGTAACTCTCATTACCTTCCCACAATAACTGCCAGTCAGTACCTCTCATTCCCTTCTCTCACTCACAGACAGACAGTAACTCTTCTTCCCTTCCCACGCTCTCTGACAGACAGTAACTCTCATTCCCCTCCTATATCACTGACAGCCAGTAACTCTCATACCCTTCCCAGTCACTGACAGTCAGTAACTCTCATTCACCTTCCCACACTCTTAGACAGAGAATAACTCTCAAAACCTTCCCACACTGTATGACGGACAGAAACTCTAATTCAATCCCCACACTCACTGACAATCAGTAACTCTCATTCCCTTCCCACTCTCACTGACAATCAGTAACTCTCATTCCCTTCCCACACTCACTGACAGTCAGTAACTCCCCTTTCCTTCTCACACTCACAGACAGACAGTAACTCTCATATCCTTGCCAGACTGTCTGACGGACAGAAACTCTCATTCCCTTCCCATATTCACTGACATTCAGCAACGCGCATTCCCTTCCCAAACTCACTGATTGTCAGTAACTCTCATTCCCTTTCCACTCTCACTGACAATCAGTAACAATCATTCCCTTCCCAAACCCACCTACAGTCAGTAACTCTAATTCCCTGCCCACAATCACTGACAGTCAGTAAGTCTCAATCCCATCCCATACTCACTAACGGTCAGTTACTCTCATTCCCTTCTCACACTCAGAGACAGTCAGTAACTCTCATTCCCCTTCCATCACTCACGGACAGTCAGTAACTCTGATTCCCTTCTCACACTCATAGACAGAAAGTATCTCTCATTCCCCTTCCCACATTCACTGAAAGTTAGTAACTCTCTTTCCCTTCTCACACTCCCTGACAGTTAGTAACACTCATTCCCTTCTCACACTCACAGACAGACAGCAACTCTCATACCCTTCCCAAAATATCTGACAGACAGAAACTCTAATTCCCTTCCCACACTCATTGACAATCAGTAACTCTCATTCCCTTCCCACAGACAGCGACAGTCAGTAACTCTCATTCCCCTCCCGCAATCAATGAGAGTCAGTAAATCTCATTCACTCCTACACACACTGACAGTCAGTAACTCTCTTTCCCTTCTCACACTCACTGACAGTCAGTAACTCTAAATCCCTTCTCACACTCACAGACAGAGAGTAACTCTCATAACCTTCCCATACTGCCTGACGGACAGAAACTTTAATACCAATCCGGCACTCACTGACAGTCAGTAACTCTCATTCCCTCCCCACACTCACAGACAGTCAGTAACTCTCATTCACTTCTCACACTCACAGACAGTCGTTAACTATCATTCCCATCCCGTACTCTCAGACAGTCAGTAACTCTCAGACAGTCAGTAACTCTCATTCCCTTCTCATACTCACAGACAGTCGGTAACTCTCATTCCCTTCCCACACTCACTGACAGTCAGTAACTCTCATTCACTTCTCACACTCACAGACAGACAGTAACTCTCATACCCATCCCACACTATCTGACAGACAGAAATTCTAGTTTCCTTCCCACACTCACAGAAACTCAGTAACACTCTTTCTCTTCTTACACTCACAGACAGTCAGTAACTCTCATTCCCTTCCTTCACTCACTGACAGTCAGTAACTCTAAATCCCATCTCACACTCACAGACAGAGAGTAACTCTCATACCCTTCCCACACTGTTTGACGGACAGAAACTCTAATACCATTCCGACACTCACTGACAGTCAGCAACTCTCATTCCCTTCCCACCTTCACAGACAGACAGTAATTCTCATTCCCTTCACACACTCAATGACAGTCAGTAACTCTCATTCCCCTTCCCGCACTAACTGACAGTCGGCAACTCTCATTCCCTTCCCAAACTCTCTGACAATCAGTAACTCTCATTCCATTCTCACACTCACACACAGACAGTAACTCTCATTCCCCTTCCAACACTCACTGACAGTCAGTAACTCTCTTTCCCTTCTCACACTCACTGACAGTCAGTGACACTCATTCCTTCCCACAATCAATGAGAGTCAGTAAATCTCATTCCCTGCTGCACTCACTGACAGTCAGTAACTCTCATTCCATTTCCACACTCACTGCCAGTCAGTACCTCTCATTCCCTTCTCTCACTCACAGACAGCCAGTAACTCTCATTCACTTCCCACTCTCATTGTCAGACAGTAAATCACATTCCCTTCCACACTCATAGACAGACAGTCACTCTCGTTCCCCTTCTCACACTCACTGACAGTCAGTAACTCTCATTCCCTTCCCAGACTCACTGACAGTCAGTAACTCTCATTCCCTTCTCACACACTCAGACAGAGAGTAACTCTCATACCCGTCCCACCCAGTCTGACGGACAGAAACTGTAATTCCATTCCCACTCTCACAGACAGTAACTCTCATTCCCTTCCCGCACTCACAGAAAGACCGTAACTCTCATTCCATTCCCACAGACAATGACAGTCAGTAACAATCATACCCTTCTAACATCACTAAAAGTCAATAACTCTCATTTCCCTTCACACTCACACTGACAGTTAGTATCTATCATTCCCTTCCCACACTCACTGACAGTCAGTAACTCTCATTCCCTTCTCACATTCACAGGCAGTCAGTAACTGTCATTCCCTTTCCACACTCACTGACAGGCAGTGAATCTCATTCCCTACTCACACTCACAGACAGTCAGCAACTCTCATACCCTTTCCCACACTCGCTGACAGTCACTATCTCTCATTCCCTTCAAACACTGTCTGACACACAAAAACTCTATTTCGCTTCCACCCTCACTGATTGTCAGTAACTCTCATTCCCTTCCCACTCTCACTGACAATCAGTAACTCTCATTCCCTTCCCACACTCACTGACAGTCAGTAACTCCCCTTTCCTTCTCACACTCACAGACAGACCGTAACTCTCATATCCTTGCCAGACTGTCTGACGGACAGAAACTCTCATTCCCTTCCCATATTCACTGACATTCAGCAACGCGCATTCCCTTCCCAAACTCACTGATTGTCAGTAACTCTCATTCCCTTTCCACTCTCACTGACAATCAGTAACAATCATTCCCTTCCCAAACCCACCTACAGTCAGTAACTCTAATTCCCTGCCCACAATCACTGACAGTCAGTAAGTCTCAATCCCATCCCATACTCACTAACGGTCAGTAACTCTCATTCCCTTCTCACACTCAGAGACAGTCAGTAACTCTCATTCCCCTTCCATCACTCACGGACAGTCAGTAACTCTGATTTCCTTCTCACACTCATAGACAGAAAGTATCTCTCATTCCCCTTCCCACATTCACTGAAAGTTAGTAACTCTCTTTCCCTTCTCACACTCTCTGACAGTTAGTAACACTCATTCCCTTCTCACACTCACAGACAGACAGTAACTCTCATACCCTTCCCAAAATATCTGACAGACAGAAACTCTAATTCCTTCCCACACTCATTGACAATCAGTAACTCTCATTCCCTTCCCACAGACAGCGACAGTCAGTAACTCTCATTCCCCTCCCACAATCAATGAGAGTCAGTAAATCTCATTCACTCCTACACACATTGACAGTCAGTAACTCTCTTTCCTTCTCACACTCACTGACAGTCAGTAACTCTAAATCCCTTCTCACACTCACAGACAGAGAGTAACTCTCATAACCTTCCCATACTGCCTGACGGACAGAAACTCTAATACCAATCCGGCTCTCACTGACAGTCAGTAACTCTCATTCCCTTCCCACACTCACAGACAGTCAGTAACTCTCATTCACTTCTCACACTCACAGACAGTCATTAACTCTCATTCCCATCCCGTACTCTCAGACAGTCAGTAACTCTCAGACAGTCAGTAACTCTCAGACAGTCAGTAACTCTCATTCCCTTCTCATACTCACAGACTGTCGGTAACTCTCATTCCCTTCCCACACTCACTGACAGTCAGTAACTCTCATTCACTTCTCACACTCACAGACAGACAGTAACTCTCATACCCATCCCACACTATCTGACAGACAGAAATTCTAGTTCCCTTCCCACACTCACAGAAACTCAGTAACACTCTTTCCCTTCTTACACTCACAGTCAGTAACTCTCATTCCCTTCCTTCACTCACTGACAGTCAGTAACTCTAAATCCCATCTCACACTCACAGACAGAGAGTAATTCTCATACCCTTCCCACACTGTTTGACGGACAGAAACTCTAATACCATTCCGACACTCACTGACAGTCAGCAACTCTCATTCCCTTCCCACACTCACAGACAGACAGTAACTCTCATTCCCTTCACACACTCACTGACAGTCAGTAACTCTCATTCCCCTTCCCGCACTAACTGACAGTCGGTAACTCTCATTCCCTTCTCACACTCACAGACTGTCAGCAACTCTCATTCCCCTTCCCAAACTCTCTGGCAATCAGTAACTCTCATTCCATTCTTACACTCACACACAGACAGTAACTCTCATTCCCCTTCCAACACTCACTGACAGTCAGTAACTCTCTTTCCCTTCTCACACTCACTGACAGTCAGTAACTCTCATTCCCTTCTCACACACTCAGACAGAGAGTAACTCTCATACCCGTCCCACCCAGTCTGACGGACAGAAACTCTAATTCCATTCCCACACTCACAGACAGTAACTCTCATTCCCTTCCCGCACTCACAGAAAGACCGTAACTCTCATTCCATTCCCACAGACAATGACAGTCAGTAACACTCATACCCTTCTAACATCACTAAAAGTCAATAACTCTCAGTCCCCTTCACACTCACACTGACAGTTAGTATCTATCATTCCCTTCCCACACTCACTGACAGTCAGTAACTCTCATTCCCATCCCACATTCATTGACAGGCAGTGAGTCTCATTCCCTACTCACACTCACAGACAGTCAGCAACTCTCATTCCCTTTCCCACACTCGCTGACAGTCACTATCTCTCATTCCCTTCCAACACTGTCTGACACACAAAAACTCTATTTCGCTTCCACCCTCACTGATTGTCAGTAACTCTCATTCCCTTCCCACTCTCACTGACAATCAGTAACTCTCATTCCCTTCTCACACTCACAGACAGTCGGTAACTCTCATTCCCATCCCATACTCTCAGACAGTCAGTAACTCTCATTCCGTTCTCACACTGACAGACAGTTGGTAACTCTCATTCCTTTCCCACACTCACTGGGAGTCAGTAACTCTCATTCACTTCTCACACTCACAGACAGACAGTAACTCTCATACCCTTCCCACACTATCTGACAGACAGAAACTCTAATTCCCTGCCTACACTCACTGACACTCAGTAACACTCTTTCCCTTCTCATACTCACTGACAGTTAGTAACTCTCATTCCCTTCCCTCACTCAATGATAGTCAGTAACTCTCATTCCCTTCCCACACTCACTGACAGTCAGTAACTCTAAATCCCATCTCACACTCACAGACAGAGCGTAACTCTCATACCCTTCCCACACTGTCTGACGGACAGAAACTCTAATACCATTCCGACACTCACTGACAGTCAGCAACTCTCATTCCCTTCCCACACTGACAGACAGACAGTAACTCTTATTCCCTTCACACACTCACTGACAGTCAGTAACTCTCATTCCCCTTCCCGCATTAACTGAGAGTCGGCAACTCTTATATGCCTTCTCACACTCACAGACTGTCAGCAACTCTCATTCCCCTTCCCACACTCTCTGACAGTCAGTAACTCTCATTCCCAGCCCACTCTCACTGACAATCAGTAACTCTCATTCCGTTCTCACACTCACAGACAGACAGTAACTCTCATACCACTCCAACACTGTCTCACAGACAGAAAATCTAATTCCTTTCCCACACTCACAGACAGTCAGCATCTCTCTTTCCCTTCCCACACTCGCTGACAGTATGTAACTCTCATTCACCTTCCCACACTTACTGACACTCAGTAAAACTCATTCCCTTCCCACACTCTATGATATACGGTAACTCTCATTCGCTTTCCACACTCTCAGACAGTTAGCAAATCTCATTCCTTTCTCACACTCACACACAGACAGTAACTCTGATTCCCCTTCCAACACTCACTGACGGTCAGTAACTCACTTTCCCTTCTCACACTCATGATAATCAGTGACACTCATTGCTTCCCACAATCAATGAGAGTCAGTAAATCTCATTCCCTGCTGCACTCACTGCCAGTCAGTACCTGTCATTCCCTTCTCTCACTCACAGACAGACAGTAAATCTCATTCACTTCCCACACTCACTCTCAGACAGTAAGTCACACTCACTCTCAGACAGTAAATCACCCACATTCACTGAAAGTTAGTAACTCTCTTTCCCTTCTCACACTCACAGACCGACAGAAAGTCTCATACCCTTACCACACTATCTGACAGACGGAAACTCTAATTCCCTTCCCACACTCACTGACACTCAGTAACTCTCATTCCCTTCCCGCACTCACAGAAAGACCGTAACTCTCATTCCATTCCCACAGACAATGACAGTCAGTAACACTCATACCCTTCCCACATCACTAAAAATCAATAACTCTCATTCCCCTTCACACTCACACTGACAGTTAGTATCTATCATTCCCTTCCCACACTCACTGACAGTCAGTAACTCTCATTCCCTTCTCACATTCACAGGCAGTCTGTAACTGTCATTCCCTTTCCACACTCACTGACAGTCAGTAACTCTCATTCCCATCCCACATTCATTGACAGGCAGTGAGTCTCATTCCCTACTCACACTCACAGACAGTCAGCAACTCTCATTCCCTTTCCCACACTCGCTGACAGTCACTATCTCTCATTCCCTTCCAACACTGTCTGACACACAAAAACTCTAATTCGCTTCCACCCTCACTGACTGTCATTAACTCACATTCCCTTCCCACACTCACAGACAGTCAGCATCTCACATTCCCTTCCCACACTCGCTGACAGTCAGTAACTCCCCTTCCCTTCTCACACTCACAGAGAGACAGTAACTCTCATACCCTTGCCAGACTGTCTGACGGACATAAACTCTCATTCCCTTCCCATATTCACTGACAATCAGTAATGCGCATTCCCTTCACAAACTCATTGATTGTCAGTAATTCTCATTCCCTTCCCTCTCTCACTGACAATCAGTAACAATCATTCCCTTCCCAAACCCACCTACAGTCAGTAACTCTCATTCCTTGCCCACAACCACTGACAGTCAGTAAGTCTCAATCCCATCCCATACTCACTGACGGTCAGTAACTCTCATTCCCTTCTCACACTCACAGACAGTCAGTAACTCTCATTCCCCTTCCATTACTCACGGACAGTCAGTAACTCTGATTCCCTTCTCACACTCATAGACAGAAAGTATCTCTCATTCCCCTTCCCACATTCACTGAAAGTTAGAAACTCTCTTTCCCTTCTCACACTCACTGACAGTCAGTAACACTCATTCCCTTCCCACACTCACAGACAGACAGTAACTCTCATACACTTTCCAAACTATCTGACAGACAGAAACTCTAATTCCCTTCCCACACTCACTGACACTCAGTAACTCTCGTTCCCTTCCACAGACAGCGACAGTCAATAACTCTTTTTCCCTTCCCACAATCAATGAGAGTCAGTAATTCTCAATCATTCCTACACTCACTGACAGTCAGTAACTCTCTTTCCCTTCTCACACTCACTGACAGTCAGTAACTCTAAATCCCTTCTCACAGAGACAGACAGAGAGTAACTCTCATAACCTTCCCATACTGTCTGACGGACAGAAACTCTAATACCATTCTGGCACTCACTGACAGATAGTAACTCTCATTCCCTTCCCACATTCACAGACAGTCAGTAACTCTCATTCCCTTCTCACACTCGCAGACAGTTGGTAACTCTCATTCCCATCCCATACTTTCAGACAGTCAGTAACTCTCATTCACTTCTCACACTCACAGACAGACAGTAACTCTCATACCCTTCCCACACAATCTGACAGACAGAAACTCTAATTCCCTGCCCACACTCACTGACACTCTGTAACACTCTTTCCCTTCTCACACACTCTGACAGTCAGTAACTCTCATTCCCTTCCCTCACTCAATGGCAGTCAGTAACTCTCATTCCCTTCCCACACTCACTGACAGACAGTAACTCTAAATCCCATCTCACACTCACAGACAGAGCATAACTCTCATACCCTTCCCACACTGTCTGACCGACAGAAACTCTAATACCATTCCGACACTCACTGACAGTCAGCAACTCTCATTCCCTTCCCACACTCACAGACAGACAGTAACTCTCATTCCCTTCACACACTCACTGCCAGTCAGTACCTCTCATTCCCTTCTCTCACTCACAGACAGACAGTAACTCTCATTCACTTCCCACACTCACTGACAGTCAGTAACTCTCATTCCCTTCTCACATTCACAGGCAGTCAGTAACTGTCATTCCCTTCTCGCACTCACTGACAGACAGAAACTCTAATTCCCTTCCCACACTCACTGACACTCAGTAACACTCTTTCCCTTCTCATACTCACTGACAGTCAGTAACTCTCATACCCTTCCCTCACTCAATGATAGTCAGTAACTCTCATTCCCTTCCCACACTCACTGACAGTTAGTAACTCTAAATCCCATCTCACACTCACAGACAGAGCGTAACTCACATACCCTTCCCACACTGACTGACGGACAGAAACTCTAATACCATTCCGACACTCAATGACAGTTAGCAACTCTCATTCCCTTCCCACACTCACAGACAGATAGTAACTCTCATTCCCTTCACACACTCACTGACAGTCAGTCATTCTCATTCCCCTTCCCGCACTAACTGACAGTCGGCAACTGTCATTCCCTTCTCACACTCACAGACTGTCAGCAACTCTCATTCCTCTTCCCACACTCTCTGACAGTCAGTAACTCTCAGTCCCAGCCCACTCTCACTGACAATCAGTAACTTTCATTCCGTTCTCACACTCACAGACAGACAGTAACTCTGATACCCCTCCAACACTGTCTGACAGACAGAAACTCTAATTCCCTTCCCACACTCACAGACAGTCAGCATCTCTCATTCCCTTCCCACACTCGCTGACAGTCAGTAACTCTCATTCACCTTCCCACACTTACTGACACTCAGTAAAACTCATTCCCTTCCCACACTCTATGATATACAGTAACTCTCATTCGCATCCCAAACTCTCTGACAGTTAGCAAATCTCATTCCCTTCTCACACTCACACACAGAGAGTAACTCTCATTCCCCTTCCAACACTCACAGACAGTCAGTAACTCTCTTTCCCTTCTCACACTCACTGACAGTCAGTGACTCTCATTCCTTCCCACAATCAATGAGATTCAGTAAGTCTCATTCCCTGCTGTACTCACTGACAGTCACTAACTCTCATTCCATTTCCACACTCACTGCCAGTCAGTACCTATCATTCCCTTCTCTCACTCACAGACAGACAGTAACTCTCAATCACTTCCCACACTCTCTGTCAGACAGTAAATCACATTCCCTTCCACACTCATAGACAGACAGTCACTCTCATTCTCCTTCTCACACTCACTGACAGTCAGTAACTCTCATTCCCTTCCCACACTCACTGACAGTCAGTAACTCACATTCCCTTCCCAGACTCACTGACAGTCAGTAACTCTCATTCCCTTCTCACACACTCAGACAGAGAGTAACTCTCCTACACGTCCCACCCAGTCTGACGGACAGAAACTCTAATTCCATTCCCAGACACACAGACAGACAGTAACTCTCATTCCCTTCCCGCAGTCACAGAAAGACTGTAACTCTCATTCTCTTCGCACACACAATGACAGTCAGTAACTCTCATACCCTTCCCACATTCACTAAAAGTCAGTAACCCTCATTCCCCTTCACACTCACACTGACAGTTAGTAACTATCATTCGGTTCCCACACTCACTGACAGTCAGTAACTCTCATTCCCTTCTCACATTCACAGGCAGTCAGTAACTGTCATTCCCTTCTCACACTCACAGACAGTCGGTAACTCTCATTCCCATCCCATACTCTCAGACAGTCAGTAACTCTCATTCACTACTGACACTCACAGACAGACAGTAACTCTCATACCCTTGCCAGAATGTCTGACGAACAGAAACTCTCATTCCCTTCCCATATTAACTGACAATCAGTAACGCACATTCCCTTCCCAAACTCACTGATTGTCAGTAACTCTCATTCGCCTTCCCACACTCATAGACAGAGAATAACTCTCAAACTCTTCCCACACTGTCTGATGGACAGAAACTCTTATTCCATCCCCTCAATCACTGACAATCAGTAACTCTCATTCCCTTCCCACACTCACTGACAGTCAGTAACTCCCCTTCCCTTTTCACACTCACAGACAGACAGTAACTCTCATACCCTTGCCAGAATGACTGACGAACAGAAACTCTCATTCCCTTCCCATTTTAACTGACAATCAGTAACTCTCATTCCCTTCTCACACTCACAGACAGTCGGTAACTCTCATTCCCATCCCATACTCTCAGACAGTCAGTAACTCTCATTCCGTTCTCACACTGACAGACAGTTGGTAACTCTCATTCCCTTCCCACACTCACTGGGAATCAGTAACTCTCATTCACTTCTCACACTCACAGACAGACAGTAACTCTCATACCCTTCCCACACTATCTGACAGACAGAAACTCTAATTCCCTGCCTACACTCACTGACACTCAGTAACACTCTTTCCCTTCTCATACTCACTGACAGTTAGTAACTCTCATTCCCTTCCCTCACTCAATGATAGTCAGTAACTCTCATTCCCTTCCCACACTCACTGACAGTCAGTAACTCTAAATCCCATCTCACACTCACAGACAGAGCGTAACTCACATACCCTTCCCACACTGACTGACGGACAGAAACTCTAATACCATTCCGACACTCACTGACAGTCAGCAACTCTCATTCCCTTCCCACACTGACAGACAGACAGTAACTCTTATTCCCTTCACACACTCACTGACAGTCAGTAACTCTCATTCCCCTTCCCGCATTAACTGAGAGTCGGCAACTCTCATTGCCTTCTCACACTCACAGACTGTCAGCAACTCACATTCCCCTTCCCACACTCTCTGACAGTCAGTAACTCTCATTCCCAGCCCACTCTCACTGACAATCAGTAACTCTCATTCCGTTCTCACACTCACAGACAGACAGTAACACTCATACCACTCCAACACTGTCTCACAGACAGAAAATCTAATTCCTTTCCCACACTCACAGACAGTCAGCATCTCTCTTTCCCTTCCCACACTCGCTGACAGTCAGTAACTCTCATTCACCTTCTCACCCTTACTGACACTCAGTAAAACTCATTCCCTTCCCAGACTCTATGATATACAGTAACTCTCATTCGCATCCCACACTCTCTGACAGTTAGCAAATCTCATTCCCTTCTCACACTCACTGACAGTCAGTGACACTCATTCCTTCCCACAATCAATGAGATTCAGTAAGTCTCATTCCCTGCTGCACTCACTGACAGTCACTAACTCTCAATCCATTTCCACACTCACTGCCAGTCAGTAGCTCTCATTCCCATCTCTCACTCACAGACAGACAGTAACTCTCATTCACTTCCCACACTCACTGTCAGACAGTAAATCACATTCCCTTCCACACTCATAGACAGAGAGTCACTCTCATTCCCCTTCTCACACTCACTGACAGTCAGTAACTCTCATTCCCTTCCCAGACTCACTGACAGTCAGTAACTCTCATTCCCTTCTCACATTCACAGGCAGTCAGTAACTGTCATTCCCTCTTCACACTCACAGACAGTCGGTAACTCTCATTCCCATCCCATACTCTCAGACAGTCAGTAACTCTCATTCCCTTCTGACAATCACAGACAGTCGGTAACTCTCATTCCCTTCCCACACTCACTGACAGTCAGTAACTCTCATTCCCTTCTCACTCTCACACACAGCCAGTAACTCTCATTCCCCTTACAACACTCACTGACAGTCAGTAACTATCTTTCCCTTCTCACACTCACTGTCAGTCAGTGACACTCATTCCTTCCCACAATCAATGAGAGTCAGTAAATCTCATTCCCTGCTGCACTCACTGACAGTCAGTAACTCTCATTCCACTTCCACACTCACTGCCAGTCAGTAAATCAAATTTCTTTCCACACTCATAGACAGACAGTCACTCTCATTCCCCTTCTCACACTCAATGACAGTCAGTAACTCACATTCCCTTCCCAGACTCACTGACAGTCAGTAACTCTCATTTCCTTCTCACACACTCAGACAGAGAGTAACTCTTATACCCGTCCCACCCAGTCTGACGGACAGAAACTCTAATTCCATTCCCACACTCACAGACAGACAGTAACTCTCATTCCCTTCCCGCACTCACAGAAAGATCGTAACTCTCATTCCCTTCCCACACACAATGACAGTCAGTAACTCTCATACCCTTCCCACATTCACTAAAAGTCTGTAACTCTCATTCCCCTTCACACTCACACTGACAGTTAGTAACTATCATTCCCTTCCCACGCTCACTGACAGTCAGTAACTCTCATTCCCATCCCACACTCATTGACAGGCAGTGACTCTCATTCCCTACTCAGACTCACAGACAGTCAGTAACTCTCATTCCTCTTCCCACACTCACTGACAGTCAGTAACTCTCATTCCCTTCCAACGCTGTCTGACACACAAAAACGCTAATTCTCTTCCCACCCTCACTAACTGTCATTAACTCGCATTCCCTTCCCACACTCACAGACAGTCAGCATCTCACATTCCCTTCCCACACTCGCTGACAGTCAGTAGCTCTCATTACCTTCCCACACTACCTGCCAGTCAGTACCTCTCATTCCCTTCTCTCACTCACAGACAGACAGTAACTCTCATTCCCTTCCCACACTCACTGACAGTCAGTAATTCCCGTTCCCTTCTCACACTCACAGACAGACATTAACTCTCATACACTTGCCAGAAATGTCTGATGAACAGAAACTCTCATTCCCTTCCCATATTAACTGACAATCAGTAATGCACATTCCCTTCCCAAACTCACTGATTGTCAGTAACTCTCATTCGCCTTCCCACACTCATAGACAGAGAATAACTCTCAAACCCTTCCCACACTGTCTGACGGACAGAAACTCATATTCCATCCCCTCACTCACTGACAATCAGTAACTCTCATTCCCTTCCCACACTCACTGACAGTCAGTAACTCCCGTTCCCTACTCACACTCACAGACAGAGAGTAACTCTCATAGCCTTGGCAGAATGTCTGACGAACAGAAACTCTCAATCCCTTCCCATATTAACTGACAATCAGTAACGCACATTCCCTTCCTAAACTCACTGATTGTCAGTAACTCTCATTCCCTTCCCACTCTCACTGACAATCAGTAACTCCCATTCCCTTCTCACACTCACAGACAGTCGGTAACTCTCATTCCCATCCCATACTCTCAGACAGTCAGTAACTCTCATTCCGTTCTCACACTGACAGACAGTCGGTAACTCTCATTCCCTTCCCACACTCACTGATAGTCAGTAACTCTCATTCACTTCTCACGCTCACAGACAGACAGTAACTCTCATACCCTTCCCATACTATCTGATAGACAGAAACTCTAATTCCCTGCCCACACTCACTGACACTCTGTAACACTCTTTCCCTTCTCACACACTCTGACAGTCAGTAACTCTCATTCCCTTCCCTCACTCAATGGCAGTCAGTAACTCTCATTCCCTTCCCACACTCACTGACAGACAGTAACTCTAAATCCCATCTCACACTCACAGACAGAGCATAACTCTCATACCCTTCCCACACTGTCTGACCGACAGAAACTCTAATACCATTCCGACACTCACTGACAGTCAGCAACTCTCATTCCCTTCCCACACTCACAGACAGACAGTAACTCTCATTCCCTTCACACACTCACTGCCAGTCAGTACCTCTCATTCCCTTCTCTCACTCACAGACAGACAGTAACTCTCATTCACTTCCCACACTCACTGACAGTCAGTAACTCTCATTCCCTTCTCACATTCACAGGCAGTCAGTAACTGTCATTCCCTTCTCGCACTCACTGATAGACAGAAACTCTAATTCCCTTCCCACACTCACTGACACTCAGTAACACTCTTTCCCTTCTCATACTCACTGACAGTCAGTAACTCTCATACCCTTCCCTCACTCAATGATAGTCAGTAACTCTCATTCCCCTTCCCGCACTAACTGACAGTCGGCAACTGTCATTCCCTTCTCACACTCACAGACTGTCAGCAACTCTCATTCCTCTTCCCACACTCTCTGACAGTCAGTAACTCTCAGTCCCAGCCCACTCTCACTGACAATCAGTAACTTTCATTCCGTTCTCACACTCACAGACAGACAGTAACTCTGATACCCCTCCAACACTGTCTGACAGACAGAAACTCTAATTCCCTTCCCACACTCACAGACAGTCAGCATCTCTCATTCCCTTCCCACACTCGCTGACAGTCAGTAACTCTCATTCACCTTCCCACACTTACTGACACTCAGTAAAACTCATTCCCTTCCCACACTCTATGATATACAGTAACTCTCATTCGCATCCCAAACTCTCTGACAGTTAGCAAATCTCATTCCCTTCTCACACTCACACACAGAGAGTAACTCTCATTCCCCTTCCAACACTCACAGACAGTCAGTAACTCTCTTTCCCTTCTCACACTCACTGACAGTCAGTGACTCTCATTCCTTCCCACAATCAATGAGATTCAGTAAGTCTCACTCCCTGCTGTACTCACTGACAGTCACTAACTCTCATTCCATTTCCACACTCACTGCCAGTCAGTACCTATCATTCCCTTCTCTCACTCACAGACAGACAGTAACTCTCAATCACTTCCCACACTTACTGACACTCAGTAAAACTCATTCCCTTCCCACACTCTATGATATACAGTAACTCTCATTCGCATCCCAAACTCTCTGACAGTTAGCAAATCTCATTCCCTTCTCACACTCACACACAGAGAGTAACTCTCATTCCCCTTCCAACACTCACAGACAGTCAGTAACTCTCTTTCCCTTCTCACACTCACTGACAGTCAGTGACTCTCATTCCTTCCCACAATCAATGAGATTCAGTAAGTCTCATTCCCTGCTGTACTCACTGACAGTCACTAACTCTCATTCCATTTCCACACTCACTGCCAGTCAGTACCTATCATTCCCTTCTCTCACTCACAGACAGACAGTAAACCTCAATCACTTCCCACACTCACTGTCAGACAGTAAATCACATTCCCTTCCACACTCATAGACAGACAGTCACTCTCATTCTCCTTCTCACACTCACTGACAGTCAGTAACTCTCATTCCGTTCTCACACTGACAGACAGTTGGTAACTCTCATTCCCTTCCCACACTCACTGGGAATCAGTAACTCTCATTCACTTCTCACACTCACAGACAGACAGTAACTCTCATACCCTTCCCACACTATCTGACAGACAGAAACTCTAATTCCCTGCCTACACTCACTGACACTCAGTAACACTCTTTCCCTTCTCATACTCACTGACAGTTAGTAACTCTCATTCTCTTCCCTCACTCAATGATAGTCAGTAACTCTCATTCCCTTCCCACACTCACTGACAGTCAGTAACTCTAAATCCCATCTCACACTCACAGACAGAGCGTAACTCACATACCCTTCCCACACTGACTGACGGACAGAAACTCTAATACCATTCCGACACTCACTGACAGTCAGCAACTCTCATTCACTTCCCACACTGACAGACAGACAGTAACTCTTATTCCCTTCACACACTCACTGACAGTCAGTAACTCTCATTCCCCTTCCCGCATTAACTGAGAGTCGGCAACTCTCATTGCCTTCTCACACTCACAGACTGTCAGCAACTCACATTCCCCTTCCCACACTCACTGACAGTCAGTAACTCTCAGTCCCAGCCCACTCTCACTGACAATCAGTAACTTTCATTCCGTTCTCACACTCACAGACAGACAGTAACTCTGATACCCCTCCAACACTGTCTGACAGACAGAAACTCTAATTCCCTTCCCACACTCACAGACAGTCAGCATCTCTCATTCCCTTCCCACACTCGCTGACAGTCAGTAATTCTCATTCACCTTCCCACACTTACTGACACTCAGTAAAACTCATTCCCTTCCCACACTCTATGATATACAGTAACTCTCATTCGCATCCCAAACTCTCTGACAGTTAGCAAATCTCATTCCCTTCTCACACTCACACACAGAGAGTAACTCTCATTCCCCTTCCAACACTCACAGACAGTCAGTAACTCTCTTTCCCTTCTCACACTCACTGACAGTCAGTGACTCTCATTCCTTCCCACAATCAATGAGATTCAGTAAGTCTCACTCCCTGCTGTACTCACTGACAGTCATTAACTCTCATTCCATTTCCACACTCACTGCCAGTCAGTACCTATCATTCCCTTCTCTCACTCACAGACAGACAGTAACTCTCAATCACTTCCCACACTTACTGACACTCAGTAAAACTCATTCCCTTCCCACACTCTATGATATACAGTAACTCTCATTCGCATCCCAAACTCTCTGACAGTTAGCAAATCTCATTCCCTTCTCACACTCACACACAGAGAGTAACTCTCATTCCCCTTCCAACACTCACAGACAGTCAGTAACTCTCTTTCCCTTCTCACACTCACTGACAGTCAGTGACTCTCATTCCTTCCCACAATCAATGAGATTCAGTAAGTCTCATTCCCTGCTGTACTCACTGACAGTCACTAACTCTCATTCCATTTCCACACTCACTGCCAGTCAGTACCTATCATTCCCTTCTCTCACTCACAGACAGACAGTAACTCTCAATCACTTCCCACACTCACTGTCAGACAGTAAATCACATTCCCTTCCACACTCATAGACAGACAGTCACTCTCATTCTCCTTCTCACACTCACTGACAGTCAGTAACTCTCATTCCGTTCTCACACTGACAGACAGTTGGTAACTCTCATTCCCTTCCCACACTCACTGGGAATCAGTAACTCTCATTCACTTCTCACACTCACAGACAGACAGTAACTCTCATACCCTTCCCACACTATCTGACAGACAGAAACTCTAATTCCCTGCCTACACTCACTGACACTCAGTAACACTCTTTCCCTTCTCATACTCACTGACAGTTAGTAACTCTCATTCCCTTCCCTCACTCAATGATAGTCAGTAACTCTCATTCCCTTCCCACACTCACTGACAGTCAGTAACTCTAAATCCCATCTCACACTCACAGACAGAGCGTAACTCACATACCCTTCCCACACTGACTGACGGACAGAAACTCTAATACCATTCCGACACTCTCTGACAGTCAGCAACTCTCATTCCCTTCCCACACTGACAGACAGACAGTAACTCTTATTCCCTTCACACACTCACTGACAGTCAGTAACTCTCATTCCCCTTCCCGCATTAACTGAGAGTCGGCAACTCTCATTGCCTTCTCACACTCACAGACTGTCAGCAACTCACATTCCCCTTCCCACACTCTCTGACAGTCAGTAACTCTCAGTCCCAGCCCACTCTCACTGACAATCAGTAACTTTCATTCCGTTCTCACACTCACAGACAGACAGTAACTCTGATACCCCTCCAACACTGTTTGACAGACAGAAACTCTAATTCCCTTCCCACACTCACAGACAGTCAGCATCTCTCATTCCCTTCCCACACTCGCTGACAGTCAGTAACTCTCATTCACCTTCCCACACTTACTGACACTCAGTAAAACTCATTCCCTTCCCACACTCTATGATATACAGTAACTCTCATTCGCATCCCAAACTCTCTGACAGTTAGCAAATCTCATTCCCTTCTCACACTCACACACAGAGAGTAACTCTCATTCCCCTTCCAACACTCACAGACAGTCAGTAACTCTCTTTCCCTTCTCACACTCACTGACAGTCAGTGACTCTCATTCCTTCCCACAATCAATGAGATTCAGTAAGTCTCACTCCCTGCTGTACTCACTGACAGTCACTAACTCTCATTCCATTTCCACACTCACTGCCAGTCAGTACCTATCATTCCCTTCTCTCACTCACAGACAGACAGTAACTCTCAATCACTTCCCACACTTACTGACACTCAGTAAAACTCATTCCCTTCCCACACTCTATGATATACAGTAACTCTCATTCGCATCCCAAACTCTCTGACAGTTAGCAAATCTCATTCCCTTCTCACACTCACACACAGAGAGTAACTCTCATTCCCCTTCCAACACTCACAGACAGTCAGTAACTCTCTTTCCCTTCTCACACTCACTGACAGTCAGTGACTCTCATTCCTTCCCACAATCAATGAGATTCAGTAAGTCTCATTCCCTGCTGTACTCACTGACAGTCACTAACTCTCATTCCATTTCCACACTCACTGCCAGTCAGTACCTATCATTCCCTTCTCTCACTCACAGACAGACAGTAACTCTCAATCACTTCCCACACTCACTGTCAGACAGTAAATCACATTCCCTTCCACACTCATAGACAGACAGTCACTCTCATTCTCCTTCTCACACTCACTGACAGTCAGTAACTCTCATTCCCTTCCCACACTCACTGACAGTCAGTAACTCACATTCCCTTCCCAGACTCACTGACAGTCAGTAACTCTCATTCCCTTCTCACACACTCAGACAGAGAGTAACTCTCCTACACGTCCCACCCAGTCTGACGGACAGAAACTCTAATTCCATTCCCAGACACACAGACAGACAGTAACTCTCATTCCCTTCCCGCAGTCACAGAAAGACTGTAACTCTCATTCCCTTCGCACACACAATGACAGTCAGTAACTCTCATACCCTTCCCACATTCACTAAAAGTCAGTAACCCTCATTCCCCTTCACACTCACACTGACAGTTAGTAACTATCATTCGGTTCCCACACTCACTGACAGTCAGTAACTCTCATTCCCTTCTCACATTCACAGGCTGTCAGTAACTGTCATTCCCTTCTCACACTCACAGACAGTCGGTAACTCTCATTCCCATCCCATACTCTCAGACAGTCAGTAACTCTCATTCACTTCTGACACTCACAGACAGACAGTAACTCTCATACCCTTGCAAGAATGTCTGACGAACAGAAACTCTCATTCCCTTCCCATATTAACTGACAATCAGTAACGCACATTCCCTTCCCAAACTCACTGATTGTCAGTAACTCTCATTCGCCTTCCCACACTCATAGACAGAGAATAACTCTCAAACTCTTCCCACACTGTCTGATGGACAGAAACTCTTATTCCATCCCCTCAATCACTGACAATCAGTAACTCTCATTCCCTTCCCACACTCACTGACAGTCAGTAACTCCCCTTCCCTTTTCACACTCACAGACAGACAGTAACTCTCATACCCTTGCCAGAATGACTGACGAACAGAAACTCTCATTCCCTTCCCACTTTAACTGACAATCTGTAACGCACATTCCCTTCCCAAACTCACTGATTGTCAGTAACTCTCATTCCCTTCCCACTCTCACTGACAATCAGTAACTCTCATTCCCTTCTCACACTCACAGACAGTCGGTAACTCTCATTCCCATCCCATACTCTCAGACAGTCAGTAACTCTCATTCCGTTCTCACACTGACAGACAGTTGGTAACTCTCATTCCCTTCCCACACTCACTGGGAATCAGTAACTCTCATTCACTTCTCACACTCACAGACAGACAGTAACTCTCATACCCTTCCCACACTATCTGACAGACAGAAACTCTAATTCCCTGCCTACACTCACTGACACTCAGTAACACTCTTTCCCTTCTCATACTCACTGACAGTTAGTAACTCTCATTCCCTTCCCTCACTCAATGATAGTCAGTAACTCTCATTCCCTTCCCACACTCACTGACAGTCAGTAACTCTAAATCCCATCTCACACTCACAGACAGAGCGTAACTCACATACCCTTCCCACACTGACTGACGGACAGAAACTCTAATACCATTCCGACACTCACTGACAGTCAGCAACTCTCATTCCCTTCCCACACTGACAGACAGACAGTAACTCTTATTCCCTTCACACACTCACTGACAGTCAGTAACTCTCATTCCCCTTCCCGCATTAACTGAGTCGGCAACTCTCATTGCCTTCTCACACTCACAGACTGTCAGCAACTCACATTCCCCTTCCCACACTCTCTGACAGTCAGTAACTCTCATTCCCAGCCCACTCTCACTGACAATCAGTAACTCTCATTCCGTTCTCACACTCACAGACAGACAGTAACACTCATACCACTCCAACACTGTCTCACAGACAGAAAATCTAATTCCTTTCCCACACTCACAGACAGTCAGCATCTCTCTTTCCCTTCCCACACTCGCTGACAGTCAGTAACTCTCATTCACCTTCTCACCCTTACTGACACTCAGTAAAACTCATTCCCTTCCCAGACTCTATGATATACAGTAACTCTCATTCGCATCCCACACTCTCTGACAGTTAGCAAATCTCATTCCCTTCTCACACTCACTGACAGTCAGTGACACTCATTCCTTCCCACAATCAATGAGATTCAGTAAGTCTCATTCCCTGCTGCACTCACTGACAGTCACTAACTCTCAATCCATTTCCACACTCACTGCCAGTCAGTAGCTCTCATTCCCATCTCTCACTCACAGACAGACAGTAACTCTCATTCACTTCCCACACTCACTGTCAGACAGTAAATCACATTCCCTTCCACACTCATAGACAGAGAGTCACTCTCATTCCCCTTCTCACACTCACTGACAGTCAGTAACTCTCATTCCCTTCCCACACTCACTGACAGACAGTAACTCTAAATCCCATCTCACACTCACAGACAGAGCATAACTCTCATACCCTTCCCACACTGTCTGACCGACAGAAACTCTAATACCATTCCGACACTCACTGACAGTCAGCAACTCTCATTCCCTTCCCACACTCACAGACAGACAGTAACTCTCATTCCCTTCACACACTCACTGCCAGTCAGTACCTCTCATTCCCTTCTCTCACTCACAGACAGACAGTAACTCTCATTCACTTCCCACACTCACTGACAGTCAGTAACTCTCATTCCCTTCTCACATTCACAGGCAGTCAGTAACTGTCATTCCCTTCTCGCACTCACTGACAGACAGAAACTCTAATTCCCTTCCCACACTCACTGACACTCAGTAACACTCTTTCCCTTCTCATACTCACTGACAGTCAGTAACTCTCATACCCTTCCCTCACTCAATGATAGTCAGTAACTCTCATTCCCCTTCCCGCACTAACTGACAGTCGGCAACTGTCATTCCCTTCTCACACTCACAGACTGTCAGCAACTCTCATTCCTCTTCCCACACTCTCTGACAGTCAGTAACTCTCAGTCCCAGCCCACTCTCACTGACAATCAGTAACTTTCATTCCGTTCTCACACTCACAGACAGACAGTAACTCTGATACCCCTCCAACACTGTCTGACAGACAGAAACTCTAATTCCCTTCCCACACTCACAGACAGTCAGCATCTCTCATTCCCTTCCCACACTCGCTGACAGTCAGTAACTCTCATTCACCTTCCCACACTTACTGACACTCAGTAAAACTCATTCCCTTCCCACACTCTATGATATACAGTAACTCTCATTCGCATCCCAAACTCTCTGACAGTTAGCAAATCTCATTCCCTTCTCACACTCACACACAGAGAGTAACTCTCATTCCCCTTCCAACACTCACAGACAGTCAGTAACTCTCTTTCCCTTCTCACACTCACTGACAGTCAGTGACTCTCATTCCTTCCCACAATCAATGAGATTCAGTAAGTCTCACTCCCTGCTGTACTCACTGACAGTCACTAACTCTCATTCCATTTCCACACTCACTGCCAGTCAGTACCTATCATTCCCTTCTCTCACTCACAGACAGACAGTAACTCTCAATCACTTCCCACACTTACTGACACTCAGTAAAACTCATTCCCTTCCCACACTCTATGATATACAGTAACTCTCATTCGCATCCCAAACTCTCTGACAGTTAGCAAATCTCATTCCCTTCTCACACTCACACACAGAGAGTAACTCTCATTCCCCTTCCAACACTCACAGACAGTCAGTAACTCTCTTTCCCTTCTCACACTCACTGACAGTCAGTGACTCTCATTCCTTCCCACAATCAATGAGATTCAGTAAGTCTCATTCCCTGCTGTACTCACTGACAGTCACTAACTCTCATTCCATTTCCACACTCACTGCCAGTCAGTACCTATCATTCCCTTCTCTCACTCACAGACAGACAGTAACTCTCAATCACTTCCCACACTCACTGTCAGACAGTAAATCACATTCCCTTCCACACTCATAGACAGACAGTCACTCTCATTCTCCTTCTCACACTCACTGACAGTCAGTAACTCTCATTCCGTTCTCACACTGACAGACAGTTGGTAACTCTCATTCCCTTCCCACACTCACTGGGAATCAGTAACTCTCATTCACTTCTCACACTCACAGACAGACAGTAACTCTCATACCCTTCCCACACTATCTGACAGACAGAAACTCTAATTCCCTGCCTACACTCACTGACACTCAGTAACACTCTTTCCCTTCTCATACTCACTGACAGTTAGTAACTCTCATTCCCTTCCCTCACTCAATGATAGTCAGTAACTCTCATTCCCTTCCCACACTCACTGACAGTCAGTAACTCTAAATCCCATCTCACACTCACAGACAGAGCGTAACTCACATACCCTTCCCACACTGACTGACGGACAGAAACTCTAATACCATTCCGACACTCACTGACAGTCAGCAACTCTCATTCCCTTCCCACACTGACAGACAGACAGTAACTCTTATTCCCTTCACACACTCACTGACAGTCAGTAACTCTCATTCCCCTTCCCGCATTAACTGAGAGTCGGCAACTCTCATTGCCTTCTCACACTCACAGACTGTCAGCAACTCACATTCCCCTTCCCACACTCTCTGACAGTCAGTAACTCTCAGTCCCAGCCCACTCTCACTGACAATCAGTAACTTTCATTCCGTTCTCACACTCACAGACAGACAGTAACTCTGATACCCCTCCAACACTGTTTGACAGACAGAAACTCTAATTCCCTTCCCACACTCACAGACAGTCAGCATCTCTCATTCCCTTCCCACACTCGCTGACAGTCAGTAACTCTCATTCACCTTCCCACACTTACTGACACTCAGTAAAACTCATTCCCTTCCCACACTCTATGATATACAGTAACTCTCATTCGCATCCCAAACTCTCTGACAGTTAGCAAATCTCATTCCCTTCTCACACTCACACACAGAGAGTAACTCTCATTCCCCTTCCAACACTCACAGACAGTCAGTAACTCTCTTTCCCTTCTCACACTCACTGACAGTCAGTGACTCTCATTCCTTCCCACAATCAATGAGATTCAGTAAGTCTCACTCCCTGCTGTACTCACTGACAGTCACTAACTCTCATTCCATTTCCACACTCACTGCCAGTCAGTACCTATCATTCCCTTCTCTCACTCACAGACAGACAGCAACTCTCAATCACTTCCCACACTTACTGACACTCAGTAAAACTCATTCCCTTCCCACACTCTATGATATACAGTAACTCTCATTCGCATCCCAAACTCTCTGACAGTTAGCAAATCTCATTCCCTTCTCACACTCACACACAGAGAGTAACTCTCATTCCCCTTCCAACACTCACAGACAGTCAGTAACTCTCTTTCCCTTCTCACACTCACTGACAGTCAGTGACTCTCATTCCTTCCCACAATCAATGAGATTCAGTAAGTCTCATTCCCTGCTGTACTCACTGACAGTCACTAACTCTCATTCCATTTCCACACTCACTGCCAGTCAGTACCTATCATTCCCTTCTCTCACTCACAGACAGACAGTAACTCTCAATCACTTCCCACACTCACTGTCAGACAGTAAATCACATTCCCTTCCACACTCATAGACAGACAGTCACTCTCATTCTCCTTCTCACACTCACTGACAGTCAGTAACTCTCATTCCGTTCTCACACTGACAGACAGTTGGTAACTCTCATTCCCTTCCCACACTCACTGGGAATCAGTAACTCTCATTCACTTCTCACACTCACAGACAGACAGTAACTCTCATACCCTTCCCACACTATCTGACAGACAGAAACTCTAATTCCCTGCCTACACTCACTGACACTCAGTAACACTCTTTCCCTTCTCATACTCACTGACAGTTAGTAACTCTCATTCCCTTCCCTCACTCAATGATAGTCAGTAACTCTCATTCCCTTCCCACACTCACTGACAGTCAGTAACTCTAAATCCCATCTCACACTCACAGACAGAGCGTAACTCACATACCCTTCCCACACTGACTGACGGACAGAAACTCTAATACCATTCCGACACTCACTGACAGTCAGCAACTCTCATTCCCTTCCCACACTGACAGACAGACAGTAACTCTTATTCCCTTCACACACTCACTGACAGTCAGTAACTCTCATTCCCCTTCCCGCATTAACTGAGAGTCGGCAACTCTCATTGCCTTCTCACACTCACAGACTGTCAGCAACTCACATTCCCCTTCCCACACTCTCTGACAGTCAGTAACTCTCAGTCCCAGCCCACTCTCACTGACAATCAGTAACTTTCATTCCGTTCTCACACTCACAGACAGACAGTAACTCTGATACCCCTCCAACACTGTCTGACAGACAGAAACTCTAATTCCCTTCCCACACTCACAGACAGTCAGCATCTCTCATTCCCTTCCCACACTCGCTGACAGTCAGTAACTCTCATTCACCTTCCCACACTTACTGACACTCAGTAAAACTCATTCCCTTCCCACACTCTATGATATACAGTAACTCTCATTCGCATCCCAAACTCTCTGACAGTTAGCAAATCTCATTCCCTTCTCACACTCACACACAGAGAGTAACTCTCATTCCCCTTCCAACACTCACAGACAGTCAGTAACTCTCTTTCCCTTCTCACACTCACTGACAGTCAGTGACTCTCATTCCTTCCCACAATCAATGAGATTCAGTAAGTCTCACTCCCTGCTGTACTCACTGACAGTCACTAACTCTCATTCCATTTCCACACTCACTGCCAGTCAGTACCTATCATTCCCTTCTCTCACTCACAGACAGACAGTAACTCTCAATCACTTCCCACACTTACTGACACTCAGTAAAACTCATTCCCTTCCCACACTCTATGATATACAGTAACTCTCATTCGCATCCCAAACTCTCTGACAGTTAGCAAATCTCATTCCCTTCTCACACTCACACACAGAGAGTAACTCTCATTCCCCTTCCAACACTCACAGACAGTCAGTAACTCTCTTTCCCTTCTCACACTCACTGACAGTCAGTGACTCTCATTCCTTCCCACAATCAATGAGATTCAGTAAGTCTCATTCCCTGCTGTACTCACTGACAGTCACTAACTCTCATTCCATTTCCACACTCACTGCCAGTCAGTACCTATCATTCCCTTCTCTCACTCACAGACAGACAGTAACTCTCAATCACTTCCCACACTCACTGTCAGACAGTAAATCACATTCCCTTCCACACTCATAGACAGACAGTCACTCTCATTCTCCTTCTCACACTCACTGACAGTCAGTAACTCTCATTCCGTTCTCACACTGACAGACAGTTGGTAACTCTCATTCCCTTCCCACACTCACTGGGAATCAGTCACTCTCATTCTCCTTCTCACACTCACTGACAGTCAGTAACTCTCATTCCCTTCCCACACTCACTGACAGTCAGTAACTCACATTCCCTTCCCAGACTCACTGACAGTCAGTAACTCTCATTCCCTTCTCACACACTCAGACAGAGAGTAACTCTCCTACACGTCCCACCCAGTCTGACGGACAGAAACTCTAATTCCATTCCCAGACACACAGACAGACAGTAACTCTCATTCCCTTCCCGCAGTCACAGAAAGACTGTAACTCTCATTCCCTTCGCACACACAATGACAGTCAGTAACTCTCATACCCTTCCCACATTCACTAAAAGTCAGTAACCCTCATTCCCCTTCACACTCACACTGACAGTTAGTAACTATCATTCGGTTCCCACACTCACTGACAGTCAGTAACTCTCATTCCCTTCTCACATTCACAGGCAGTCAGTAACTGTCATTCCCTTCTCACACTCACAGACAGTCGGTAACTCTCATTCCCATCCCATACTCTCAGACAGTCAGTAACTCTCATTCACTTCTGACACTCACAGACAGACAGTAACTCTCATACCCTTGCCAGAATGTCTGACGAACAGAAACTCTCATTCCCTTCCCATATTAACTGACAATCAGTAACGCACATTCCCTTCCCAAACTCACTGATTGTCAGTAACTCTCATTCGCCTTCCCACACTCATAGACAGAGAATAACTCTCAAACTCTTCCCACACTGTCTAATGGACAGAAACTCTTATTCCATCCCCTCAATCACTGACAATCAGTAACTCTCATTCCCTTCCCACACTCACTGACAGTCAGTAACTCCCCTTCCCTTTTCACACTCACAGACAGACAGTAACTCTCATACCCTTGCCAGAATGACTGACGAACAGAAACTCTCATTCCCTTCCCACTTTAACTGACAATCTGTAACGCACATTCCCTTCCCAAACTCACTGATTGTCAGTAACTCTCATTCCCTTCCCACTCTCACTGACAATCAGTAACTCTCATTCCCTTCTCACACTCACAGACAGTCGGTAACTCTCATTCCCATCCCATAATCTCAGACAGTCAGTAACTCTCATTCCGTTCTCACACTGACAGACAGTTGGTAACTCTCATTCCCTTCCCACACTCACTGGGAATCAGTAACTCTCATTCACTTCTCACACTCACAGACAGACAGTAACTCTCATACCCTTCCCACACTATCTGACAGACAGAAACTCTAATTCCCTGCCTACACTCACTGACACTCAGTAACACTCTTTCCCTTCTCATACTCACTGACAGTTAGTAACTCTCATTCCCTTCCCTCACTCAATGATAGTCAGTAACTCTCATTCCCTTCCCACACTCACTGACAGTCAGTAACTCTCTTTCCCTTCTCACACTCACTGACAGTCAGTGACTCTCATTCCTTCCCACAATCAATGAGATTCAGTAAGTCTCACTCCCTGCTGTACTCACTGACAGTCACTAACTCTCATTCCATTTCCACACTCACTGCCAGTCAGTACCTATCATTCCCTTCTCTCACTCACAGACAGACAGTAACTCTCAATCACTTCCCACACTTACTGACACTCAGTAAAACTCATTCCCTTCCCACACTCTATGATATACAGTAACTCTCATTCGCATCCCAAACTCTCTGACAGTTAGCAAATCTCATTCCCTTCTCACACTCACACACAGAGAGTAACTCTCATTCCCCTTCCAACACTCACAGACAGTCAGTAACTCTCTTTCCCTTCTCACACTCACTGACAGTCAGTGACTCTCATTCCTTCCCACAATCAATGAGATTCAGTAAGTCTCATTCCCTGCTGTACTCACTGACAGTCACTAACTCTCATTCCATTTCCACACTCACTGCCAGTCAGTACCTATCATTCCCTTCTCTCACTCACAGACAGACAGTAACTCTCAATCACTTCCCACACTCACTGTCAGACAGTAAATCACATTCCCTTCCACACTCATAGACAGACAGTCACTCTCATTCTCCTTCTCACACTCACTGACAGTCAGTAACTCTCATTCCCTTCCCACACTCACTGACAGTCAGTAACTCACATTCCCTTCCCAGACTCACTGACAGTCAGTAACTCTCATTCCCTTCTCACACACTCAGACAGAGAGTAACTCTCCTACACGTCCCACCCAGTCTGACGGACAGAAACTCTAATTCCATTCCCAGACACACAGACAGACAGTAACTCTCATTCCCTTCCCGCAGTCACAGAAAGACTGTAACTCTCATTCCCTTCGCACACACAATGACAGTCAGTAACTCTCATACCCTTCCCACATTCACTAAAAGTCAGTAACCCTCATTCCCCTTCACACTCACACTGACAGTTAGTAACTATCATTCGGTTCCCACACTCACTGACAGTCAGTAACTCTCATTCCCTTCTCACATTCACAGGCAGTCAGTAACTGTCATTCCCTTCTCACACTCACAGACAGTCGGTAACTCTCATTCCCATCCCATACTCTCAGACAGTCAGTAACTCTCATTCACTTCTGACACTCACAGACAGACAGTAACTCTCATACCCTTGCCAGAATGTCTGACGAACAGAAACTCTCATTCCCTTCCCATATTAACTGACAATCAGTAACGCACATTCCCTTCCCAAACTCACTGATTGTCAGTAACTCTCATTCGCCTTCCCACACTCATAGACAGAGAATAACTCTCAAACTCTTCCCACACTGTCTAATGGACAGAAACTCTTATTCCATCCCCTCAATCACTGACAATCAGTAACTCTCATTCCCTTCCCACACTCACTGACAGTCAGTAACTCCCCTTCCCTTTTCACACTCACAGACAGACAGTAACTCTCATACCCTTGCCAGAATGACTGACGAACAGAAACTCTCATTCCCTTCCCACTTTAACTGACAATCTGTAACGCACATTCCCTTCCCAAACTCACTGATTGTCAGTAACTCTCATTCCCTTCCCACTCTCACTGACAATCAGTAACTCTCATTCCCTTCTCACACTCACAGACAGTCGGTAACTCTCATTCCCATCCCATAATCTCAGACAGTCAGTAACTCTCATTCCGTTCTCACACTGACAGACAGTTGGTAACTCTCATTCCCTTCCCACACTCACTGGGAATCAGTAACTCTCATTCACTTCTCACACTCACAGACAGACAGTAACTCTCATACCCTTCCCACACTATCTGACAGACAGAAACTCTAATTCCCTGCCTACACTCACTGACACTCAGTAACACTCTTTCCCTTCTCATACTCACTGACAGTTAGTAACTCTCATTCCCTTCCCTCACTCAATGATAGTCAGTAACTCTCATTCCCTTCCCACACTCACTGACAGTCAGTAACTCTCTTTCCCTTCTCACACTCACTGACAGTCAGTGACTCTCATTCCTTCCCACAATCAATGAGATTCAGTAAGTCTCACTCCCTGCTGTACTCACTGACAGTCACTAACTCTCATTCCATTTCCACACTCACTGCCAGTCAGTACCTATCATTCCCTTCTCTCACTCACAGACAGACAGTAACTCTCAATCACTTCCCACACTTACTGACACTCAGTAAAACTCATTCCCTTCCCACACTCTATGATATACAGTAACTCTCATTCGCATCCCAAACTCTCTGACAGTTAGCAAATCTCATTCCCTTCTCACACTCACACACAGAGAGTAACTCTCATTCCCCTTCCAACACTCACAGACAGTCAGTAACTCTCTTTCCCTTCTCACACTCACTGACAGTCAGTGACTCTCATTCCTTCCCACAATCAATGAGATTCAGTAAGTCTCATTCCCTGCTGTACTCACTGACAGTCACTAACTCTCATTCCATTTCCACACTCACTGCCAGTCAGTACCTATCATTCCCTTCTCTCACTCACAGACAGACAGTAACTCTCAATCACTTCCCACACTCACTGTCAGACAGTAAATCACATTCCCTTCCACACTCATAGACAGACAGTCACTCTCATTCTCCTTCTCACACTCACTGACAGTCAGTAACTCTCATTCCCTTCCCACACTCACTGACAGTCAGTAACTCACATTCCCTTCCCAGACTCACTGACAGTCAGTAACTCTCATTCCCTTCTCACACACTCAGACAGAGAGTAACTCTCCTACACGTCCCACCCAGTCTGACGGACAGAAACTCTAATTCCATTCCCAGACACACAGACAGACAGTAACTCTCATTCCCTTCCCGCAGTCACAGAAAGACTGTAACTCTCATTCCCTTCGCACACACAATGACAGTCAGTAACTCTCATACCCTTCCCACATTCACTAAAAGTCAGTAACCCTCATTCCCCTTCACACTCACACTGACAGTTAGTAACTATCATTCGGTTCCCACACTCACTGACAGTCAGTAACTCTCATTCCCTTCTCACATTCACAGGCAGTCAGTAACTGTCATTCCCTTCTCACACTCACAGACAGTCGGTAACTCTCATTCCCATCCCATACTCTCAGACAGTCAGTAACTCTCATTCACTTCTGACACTCACAGACAGACAGTAACTCTCATACCCTTGCCAGAATGTCTGACGAACAGAAACTCTCATTCCCTTCCCATATTAACTGACAATCAGTAACGCACATTCCCTTCCCAAACTCACTGATTGTCAGTAACTCTCATTCGCCTTCCCACACTCATAGACAGAGAATAACTCTCAAACTCTTCCCACACTGTCTGATGGACAGAAACTCTTATTCCATCCCCTCAATCACTGACAATCAGTAACTCTCATTCCCTTCCCACACTCACTGACAGTCAGTAACTCCCCTTCCCTTTTCACACTCACAGACAGACAGTAACTCTCATACCCTTGCCAGAATGACTGACGAACAGAAACTCTCATTCCCTTCCCACTTTAACTGACAATCTGTAACGCACATTCCCTTCCCAAACTCACTGATTGTCAGTAACTCTCATTCCCTTCCCACTCTCACTGACAATCAGTAACTCTCATTCCCTTCTCACACTCACAGACAGTCGGTAACTCTCATTCCCATCCCATACTCTCAGACAGTCAGTAACTCTCATTCCGTTCTCACACTGACAGACAGTTGGTAACTCTCATTCCCTTCCCACACTCACTGGGAATCAGTAACTCTCATTCACTTCTCACACTCACAGACAGACAGTAACTCTCATACCCTTCCCACACTATCTGACAGACAGAAACTCTAATTCCCTGCCTACACTCACTGACACTCAGTAACACTCTTTCCCTTCTCATACTCACTGACAGTTAGTAACTCTCATTCCCTTCCCTCACTCAATGATAGTCAGTAACTCTCATTCCCTTCCCACACTCACTGACAGTCAGTAACTCTAAATCCCATCTCACACTCACAGACAGAGCGTAACTCACATACCCTTCCCACACTGACTGACGGACAGAAACTCTAATACCATTCCGACACTCACTGACAGTCAGCAACTCTCATTCCCTTCCCACACTGACAGACAGACAGTAACTCTTATTCCCTTCACACACTCACTGACAGTCAGTAACTCTCATTCCCCTTCCCGCATTAACTGAGTCGGCAACTCTCATTGCCTTCTCACACTCACAGACTGTCAGCAACTCACATTCCCCTTCCCACACTCTCTGACAGTCAGTAACTCTCATTCCCAGCCCACTCTCACTGACAATCAGTAACTCTCATTCCGTTCTCACACTCACAGACAGACAGTAACACTCATACCACTCCAACACTGTCTCACAGACAGAAAATCTAATTCCTTTCCCACACTCACAGACAGTCAGCATCTCTCTTTCCCTTCCCACACTCGCTGACAGTCAGTAACTCTCATTCACCTTCTCACCCTTACTGACACTCAGTAAAACTCATTCCCTTCCCAGACTCTATGATATACAGTAACTCTCATTCGCATCCCAGACTCTCTGACAGTTAGCAAATCTCATTCCCTTCTCACACTCACTGACAGTCAGTGACACTCATTCCTTCCCACAATCAATGAGATTCAGTAAGTCTCATTCCCTGCTGCACTCACTGACAGTCACTAACTCTCAATCCATTTCCACACTCACTGCCAGTCAGTAGCTCTCATTCCCATCTCTCACTCACAGACAGACAGTAACTCTCATTCACTTCCCACACTCACTGTCAGACAGTAAATCACATTCCCTTCCACACTCATAGGCAGTCAGTAACTGTCATTCCCTCTTCACACTCACAGACAGTCGGTAACTCTCATTCCCATCCCATACTCTCAGACAGTCAGTAACTCTCATTCCCTTCTGACAATCACAGACAGTCGGTAACTCTCATTCCCTTCCCACACTCACTGACAGTCAGTAACTATCTTTCCCTTCTCACACTCACTGTCAGTCAGTGACACTCATTCCTTCCCACAATCAATGAGAGTCAGTAAATCTCATTCCCTGCTGCACTCACTGACAGTCAGTAACTCTCATTCCACTTCCACACTCACTGCCAGTCAGTAAATCAAATTTCTTTCCACACTCATAGACAGACAGTCACTCTCATTCCCCTTCTCACACTCAATGACAGTCAGTAACTCACATTCCCTTCCCAGACTCACTGACAGTCAGTAACTCTCATTTCCTTCTCACACACTCAGACAGAGAGTAACTCTTATACCCGTCCCACCCAGTCTGACGGACAGAAACTCTAATTCCATTCCCACACTCACAGACAGACAGTAACTCTCATTCCCCTCCCGCACACAATGACAGTCAGTAACTCTCATACCCTTCCCACATTCACTAAAAGTCTGTAACTCTCATTCCCATCCCACACTCATTGACAGGCAGTGACTCTCATTCCCTACTCAGACTCACAGACAGTCAGTAACTCTCATTCCTCTTCCCACACTCACTGACAGTCAGTAACTCTCATTCCCTTCCAACGCTGTCTGACACACAAAAACGCTAATTCTCTTCCCACCCTCACTAACTGTCATTAACTCGCATTCCCTTCCCACACTCACAGACAGTCAGCATCTCACATTCCCTTCCCACACTCGCTGACAGTCAGTAGCTCTCATTACCTTCCCACACTACCTGCCAGTCAGTACCTCTCATTCCCTTCTCTCACTCACAGACAGACAGTAACTCTCATTCCCTTCCCACACTCACTGACAGTCAGTAATTCCCGTTCCCTTCTCACACTCACAGACAGACATTAACTCTCATACACTTGCCAGAAATGTCTGATGAACAGAAACTCTCATTCCCTTCCCATATTAACTGACAATCAGTAATGCACATTCCCTTCCCAAACTCACTGATTGTCAGTAACTCTCATTCGCCTTCCCACACTCATAGACAGAGAATAACTCTCAAACCCTTCCCACACTGTCTGACGGACAGAAACTCATATTCCATCCCCTCACTCACTGACAATCAGTAACTCTCATTCCCTTCCCACACTCACTGACAGTCAGTAACTCCCGTTCCCTACTCACACTCACAGACAGAGAGTAACTCTCATAGCCTTGGCAGAATGTCTGACGAACAGAAACTCTCAATCCCTTCCCATATTAACTGACAATCAGTTACGCACATTCCCTTCCTAAACTCACTGATTGTCAGTAACTCTCATTCCCTTCCCACTCTCACAGACAGTCGGTAACTCTCATTCCCATCCCATACTCTCAGACAGTCAGTAACTCTCATTCCGTTCTCACACTGACAGACAGTCAGTAACTCTCATTCCCTTCCCACACTCACTGATAGTCAGTAACTCTCATTCACTTCTCACGCTCACAGACAGACAGTAACTCTCATACCCTTCCCATACTATCTGATAGACAGAAACTCTAATTCCCTGCCCACACTCACTGACACTCTGTAACACTCTTTCCCTTCTCACACACTCTGACAGTCAGTAACTCTCATTCCCTTCCCTCACTCAATGGCAGTCAGTAACTCTCATTCCCTTCCCACACTCACTGACAGACAGTAACTCTAAATCCCATCTCACACTCACAGACAGAGCATAACTCTCATACCCTTCCCACACTGTCTGACCGACAGAAACTCTAATAACATTCCGACACTCACTGACAGTCAGCAACTCTCATTCCCTTCCCACACTCACAGACAGACAGTAACTCTCATTCCCTTCACACACTCACTGCCAGTCAGTACCTCTCATTCCCTTCTCTCACTCACAGACAGACAGTAACTCTCATTCACTTCCCACACTCACTGACAGTCAGTAACTCTCATTCCCTTCTCACATTCACAGGCAGTCAGTAACTGTCATTCCCTTCTCGCACTCACTGACAGACAGAAACTCTAATTCCCTTCCCACACTCACTGACACTCAGTAACACTCTTTCCCTTCTCATACTCACTGACAGTCAGTAACTCTCATACCCTTCCCTCACTCAATGATAGTCAGTAACTCTCATTCCCTTCCCACACTCACTGACAGTTAGTAACTCTAAATCCCATCTCACACTCACAGACAGAGAGTAACTCTCATACCCTTCCCACACTGTCTGACGGACAGAAACTCTAATACCATTCCGACACTCAATGACAGTTAGCAACTCTCATTCCCTTCCCACACTCACAGACAGATAGTAACTCTCATTCCCTTCACACACTCACTGACAGTCAGTCATTCTCATTCCCCTTCCCGCACTAACTGACAGTCGGCAACTGTCATTCCCTTCTCACACTCACAGACTGTCAGCAACTCTCATTCCTCTTCCCACACTCTCTGACAGTCAGTAACTCTCAGTCCCAGCCCACTCTCACTGACAATCAGTAACTTTCATTCCGTTCTCACACTCACAGACAGACAGTAACTCTGATACCCCTCCAACACTGTCTGACAGACAGAAACTCTAATTCCCTTCCCACACTCACAGACAGTCAGCATCTCTCATTCCCTTCCCACACTCGCTGACAGTCAGTAACTCTCATTCACCTTCCCACACTTACTGACACTCAGTAAAACTCATTCCCTTCCCACACTCTATGATATACAGTAACTCTCATTCGCATCCCAAACTCTCTGACAGTTAGCAAATCTCATTCCCTTCTCACACTCACACACAGAGAGTAACTCTCATTCCCCTTCCAACACTCACAGACAGTCAGTAACTCTCTTTCCCTTCTCACACTCACTGACAGTCAGTGACTCTCATTCCTTCCCACAATCAATGAGATTCAGTAAGTCTCACTCCCTGCTGTACTCACTGACAGTCACTAACTCTCATTCCATTTCCACACTCACTGCCAGTCAGTACCTATCATTCCCTTCTCTCACTCACAGACAGACAGTAACTCTCAATCACTTCCCACACTTACTGACACTCAGTAAAACTCATTCCCTTCCCACACTCTATGATATACAGTAACTCTCATTCGCATCCCAAACTCTCTGACAGTTAGCAAATCTCATTCCCTTCTCACACTCACACACAGAGAGTAACTCTCATTCCCCTTCCAACACTCACAGACAGTCAGTAACTCTCTTTCCCTTCTCACACTCACTGACAGTCAGTGACTCTCATTCCTTCCCACAATCAATGAGATTCAGTAAGTCTCATTCCCTGCTGTACTCACTGACAGTCACTAACTCTCATTCCATTTCCACACTCACTGCCAGTCAGTACCTATCATTCCCTTCTCTCACTCACAGACAGACAGTAACTCTCAATCACTTCCCACACTCACTGTCAGACAGTAAATCACATTCCCTTCCACACTCATAGACAGACAGTCACTCTCATTCTCCTTCTCACACTCACTGACAGTCAGTAACTCTCATTCCCTTCCCACACTCACTGACAGTCAGTAACTCTCATTCCCTTCTCACATACTCAGACAGAGAGTAACTCTCCTACACGTCCCACCCAGTCTGACGGACAGAAACTCTAATTCCATTCCCAGACACACAGACAGACAGTAACTCTCATTCCCTTCCCGCAGTCACAGAAAGACTGTAACTCTCATTCCCTTCGCACACACAATGACAGTCAGTAACTCTCATACCCTTCCCACATTCACTAAAAGTCAGTAACCCTCATTCCCCTTCACACTCACACTGACAGTTAGTAACTATCATTCGGTTCCCACACTCACTGACAGTCAGTAACTCTCATTCCCTTCTTACATTCACAGGCAGTCAGTAACTGTCATTCCCTTCTCACACTCACAGACAGTCGGTAACTCTCATTCCCATCCCATACTCTCAGACAGTCAGTAACTCTCATTCACTTCTGACACTCACAGACAGACAGTAACTCTCATACCCTTGCCAGAATGTCTGACAAACAGAAACTCTCATTCCCTTCCCATATTAACTGACAATCAGTAACGCACATTCCCTTCCCAAACTCACTGATTGTCAGTAACTCTCATTCGCCTTTCCACACTCATAGACAGAGAATAACTCTCAAACTCTTCCCACACTGTCTGATGGACAGAAACTCTTATTCCATCCCCTCAATCACTGACAATCAGTAACTCTCATTCCCTTCCCACACTCACTGACAGTCAGTAACTCCCCTTCCCTTTTCACACTCACAGACAGACAGTAACTCTCATACCCTTGCCAGAATGACTGACGAACAGAAACTCTCATTCCCTTCCCATTTTAACTGACAATCTGTAACGCACATTCCCTTCCCAAACTCACTGATTGTCAGTAACTCTCATTCCCTTCCCACTCTCACTGACAATCAGTAACTCTCATTCCCTTCTCACACTCACAGACAGTCGGTAACTCTCATTCCCATCCCATACTCTCAGACAGTCAGTAACTCTCATTCCGTTCTCACACTGACAGACAGTTGGTAACTCTCATTCCCTTCCCACACTCACTGGGAATCAGTAACTCTCATTCACTTCTCACACTCACAGACAGACAGTAACTCTCATACCCTTCCCACACTATCTGACAGACAGAAACTCTAATTCCCTGCCTACACTCACTGACACTCAGTAACACTCTTTCCCTTCTCATACTCACTGACAGTTAGTAACTCTCATTCCCTTCCCTCACTCAATGATAGTCAGTAACTCTCATTCCCTTCCCACACTCACTGACAGTCAGTAACTCTAAATCCCATCTCACACTCACAGACAGAGCGTAACTCACATACCCTTCCCACACTGACTGACGGACAGAAACTCTAATACCATTCCGACACTCACTGACAGTCAGCAACTCTCATTCCCTTCCCACACTGACAGACAGACAGTAACTCTCATTCCCTTCACACACTCACTGACAGTCAGTAACTCTCATTCCCCTTCCCAAACTCTCTGACAGTCAGTAACTCTCATTCCCTTCCCACACTCACAGACAGATCGTAACTCTCATACCCTTCCCACACTGCCTGACGGACAGAAACTCTAATACCATTCCGACACTCACTGACAGTCAGCAACTCTCATTCCCTGCCCACACTCACAGACAGATCGTAACTCTCATACCCTTCCCACACTTCCTGACGGACAGAAACTCTAATACCATTCCGACACTCACTGACAGTCAGCAACTCTCATTCCCTTCCCACACTGACAGACAGACAGTAACTCTCATTCCCTTCACACACTCACTGACAGTCAGTAACTCTCATTCCCCTTCCCAAACTCTCTGACAGTCAGTAACTCTCATTCCCAGCCCACTCTCACTGACAATCAGTAACTCTCATTCCGTTCTCACACTCACAGACAGGCAGTAACTCTTATACCCCTTGCAACACTCTCTGACAGTCAGTAACTCTCTTGCCCTTCTCATACTCACTGACAGTCAGTGACACTCATTCTTTCCCACAATCAATGAGAGTCAGTAAATCTCATTCCCCGTTGCACTCACTGACAGTCAGTAACTCGCAATCCATTTCCACACTCACTGCCAGTCAGTACCTCTCATTCCCTTCTCTCACTCACAGACAGACAGTAACTCTCATTCGCTTCCCACACTCATTGTCAGACAGTAAATCACATTCCCTTCCACACTCATAGACAGAGAGTCACTCTCATTCCCATTCTCACACTCACTGACAGTCAGTAACTCTCATTCCCTTCCCAGACTCACTGACAGTCAGTAACTCTCATTTCGTTCTCACACACTCAGACAGAAACTCTCATACCCGTCCCACCCATTCTGACGGACAGAAATTCTAATTCCATTCCCACACTCACAGAGAGACAGTAACTCTCATTCCCTTCCCGCACTCACAGAAAGACTGTAACTCTCGTTCCTTTCCCACACACAATGACAGTCAGTAACTCTCATACCCTTCCCACATTCACTAAAAGTCAGTAACCCTCATTCCCCATCACACTCACACTGACAGTTAGTAACTATCATTCCCTTCCCACACTCGCTGACAGTCTGTAACTCTCATTCACCTTCTCACCCTTACTGACACTCAGTAAAACTCATTCCCTTCCCACACTCTATGATATACAGTAACTCTTATTCGCATCGCACACTCTCTGACAGTTAGCAAATCTCATTCCCTTCTCACACTCACATACAGGCAGTAACTCTCATTCCCCATCCAACACTCACTGACAGTCAGTAACTCTCTTGCCCTTCTCACACTCACTGACAGTCAGTGACACTCATTCCTTCCCACAATCAATGAGAGTCAGTAAATCTCAGTCCCCGCTGCACTCACTGACAGTCAATAACTCTCAATCCATTTCCAAACTCACTGCCAGTCAGTACCTCTCATTCCCTTCTCTCACACACAGACAGACAGTAACTCTCATTCACTTCCCACACTCAATGTCAGACAGTAAATCACATTCCCTTACACACTCATAGACAGAGAGTCACTCTCATACCCATTCTCATACACACAAAAACGCTAATTCTCTTCCCACCCTCACTAACTGACATTAACTCTCATTCCCTTCTCACGCTCACAGACAGTCAGCATCTCACATTCCCTTCCCACACTCACTGACAGTCAGTAACTCTCATTACCTTCCCACACTAACTGCCAGTCAGTACCTCTCATTCCCTTCTCTCACTCACAGACAGACAGTAACTCGCATTCCCTTCCCACATTCTCTGACAGACAGTAACTCTGATTCCCTTCCTACATCTCTGACAGCCAGTAACTCTCATTCCCTTCCCAGTCACTGACAGTCAGTAACTCTCATTCGCCTTCCCACACTCATAGACAGAGAATAACTCTCAAAACCTTCCCACACTGTCTGACGGACAGAAACTCTTATTCCATCCCCTCACTCACTGACAATCAGTAACTCTCATTCCCTTCCCAGTCACTGACAGTCAGTAACTCTCATTCGCCTTCCCACACTCATAGACAGAGAATAACTCTCAAACCCTTCCCACACTGTCTGACGGACAGAAACTCTTATTCCATCCCCTCACTCACTGACAATCAGTAACTCTCATTCCCTTCCCACACTCACTGACAGTCAGTAACTCCCCTTCCCTTCTCACACTCACAGACAGACAGTAACACTCATACCCTTGCCAGAATGTCTGACGAACAGAAACTCTCAATCCCTTCCCATATTAACTGACAATCAGTAACGCACATTCCCTTCCCAAACTCACTGATTGTCAGTAACTCTCATTCCCTGCTCACACTCACTGACAGACAGTAACTCTCATTTCCTTCTCACACACTCAGACAGAGAGTAACTCTCATACCCGTCCCACCCAGTCTGACGGACAGAAATTCTAATTCCATTCCCACACTCACAGACAGACAGTAACTCTCATTCCCTTCCTGCACTCACAGAAAGACTGTAACTCTCATTCCCTTCCCACACGCAATGACAGTCAATAACTCTCATACACTTCCCACATTCACTAAAAGTCAGTAACCATCTTTCCCCATCACACTCACACTGACAGTTAATAACTATCATTCCCTTCCCACACTCACTGACAGGCAGTAACTCCCCTTCCCTTCTCACACTCACAGACAGACAGTAACTCTCATACCCTTGCCAGAATGTCTGAAGGACAGAAACTCTCAATCCCTTCCCATATTAACTGACAATCAGTAACGCACATTCCCTTCCCAAACTCACAGATTGTCAGTAACTCTCATTCCCTTCCCAATCTCACTGACAATCAGTAACAATCATTCCCTTCCCAAACCCACCTACAGTCGGTAACTCTCATTCCCATCCCATACTCTCAGATAGTCAGTAATTCTCATTCCCTTCCCACACTCACTGACAGTCAGTAACTTTAAATCCCATCTCACACTCACAGGCAGAGAGTAACTCTAATACCCTTCCCACACTGTCTGACGGACAGAAACTCTAATAACATTCCGACACTCACTGACAGTCAGCAACTCTCATTCTCTTCCCACACTCACAGGCAGACAGTAACTCTCATTCCCTTCACACACTCACTGACAGTCAGTAATTCCCATTCCCCTTCCCGTGCTAACTGACAGTCGGCAACTCTCATTCCCTTCTCACACTCACAGACTGTCAGCAACTCTTATTCCCCTTCCCACACTCTCTGACAGTCAGTAACTCTCATTCCCAGCCCACTCTCACTGACAATCAGTAACTCTCATTCCATTCTCACACTCACAGACAGACAGTAACTCTCATACCCCTCCAACACTGTCTGACAGACAGAAACTCTAATTCCCTTCCCACACTCGCTGACAGTCAGTAACTCTCATTCACCTTCCCACACTTACTGACACTCAGTAAAACTCATTCCCTTCCCACACTCTATGATATACAGTAACTCTAATTCGCATCCCACACTCTCTGACATATAGCAAATCTCATTCCCTTCTCACACTCACACACAGACAGTAACTCTCATTCCCCTTCCAACACTCACTGACAGTCAGTAACTCTCATTCCCTTCTCACACTCACTGGCAGTCAGAAACTCTCATTCCCATGCCACAATCAATGAGAGTCCATAAATCTCATTCACTCCTACACTCACTGACAGTCAGTAATTCTCTTTCCCTTCTCACACTCACTGACAGTCAGTAACTCTAAATCCCTTCTCACACTCACAGACAGAGAGTAACTCTCATAACCTTCCCATACTGTCTGACGGACAGAAACTCTAATACCATTCCGACACTCATTGACAGTCAGTAACTCTCATTCCCTTCCCGCACTCAGAGAGAGTCAGTAACTCTCATTCCCTTCTTACACTCCCAGACAGTCGGTAACTCTCATTCCCATCCCATACTCTCAGATATTCAGTAACTCTCATTCCCTTCTCACACTCACTGACAGTCAGTAACTCTCATTCCCTTCTCAGACTCACTGACAGTCAGTAACTCTCATTTCCTTCTCACACACTCAGACACAGAGTAACTCTCATACCCGTCCCACCCAGTCTGACGGACAGAAATTCTAATTCCATTCGGACACTCACAGACAGACAGTAACTCTCATTCCCTTCCCGCACTCACGGAAAGAGTGTAACACTCATTCCCTTCCCACACACAATGACAGTCAGTAACTCTCATACCCTTCCCACATTCACTAAAAGTCAGTAACCCTCATTCCCCATCACACTCACACTGACAGTTAGTAACTATCATTCCCTTCCCACACTCACTGACAGTCAGTAACTCTCATTCCCTTCTTCCATTCACAGGCAGTCAGTAAATGTCATTCCCTTCTCACACTCACAGACAGTCGGTAACTCTCATTCCCATCCCATACTCTCAGACAATCAGTAACTCTCATTCCCTTCCCACACTCACTGACAGTCGGTAACTCCCCTTCCCTTCTCACACTCACAGACAGACAGTAACTCTCATACCCTTGCCAGAATGCCTGACGGACTGAAACTCTCATTCCCTTCCCATATTAACTGACAATCAGTAACGCACATTCCCTTCCCAAACTCACTGATTGTCAGTAACTCTCATTCCCTTCCCACTCTCACTGACAATCAGTAACAATCATTCCCTTCCCAAACCCACCTACAGTCGGTAACTCTCATTCCCATCCCATACTCTCAGATAGTCAGTAACTCTCATTCCCTTCTCACACTCACAGGCAGTCGGTAACTCTCATTCCCTTCCCACACTCACTGACAGTCAGTAACTCTCATTCACTTCTCACACTCACAGAAAGACAGTAACTCTCATACCCTTCCCACACTATCTGACAGACAGAAACTCAAATTCCCTTCCCACACTCACTTACACTCTGTAACACTCTTTCCCTTCTCACACTCACTGACAGTCAGTAACTCTCATTCCCTTCCCTCACTCAATGATAGTCACTAACTCTCATTCCCTTCCCACACTCACTGACAGTCAGTAACTCTAAATCCCATCTCACACTCACAGACTGAGAGTAACTCTCATACCCTTCCCACACTGTCTGACGAACAGAAACTCTAATACCATTCCGACACTCTCTGACAGTCAGCAACTCTCATTCCCTTCCCAATCTCACAGACAGACAGTAACTCTCATTCCCTTCACACTCTCATTGACAGTAAGTAAATCTCATTCCCCTTCCCGCGCTAACTGACAGACGGCAACTCTCATTCCCTTCTCTCACTCACAGACTGTCAGCAACTCTCATTCCCCTTCTCACACTCTCTGACAGTCAGTAAAACTCATTCCCAGCCCACTCTCACTGACAATCATTAACTCTCATTCCGTTCAAACACTCACAGACAGACAGTAACTCTGATACCCCTCCAACACTGTCTGACAGACAGAAACTCTAATTTCCTTCCTACACTCACAGTCAGCATCTCTCATTCCCTTCCCACACTCACTGACAGTCAGTAACTCTCATTCCATTTCCACACTCACTGCCAGTCAGTACCTATTATTCCCTTCTCTCACTCACAGACAGACAGTAACTCTCAATCACTTCCCACACTCACTGTCAGACAGTAAATCACATTCCCTTCCACACTCATAGACAGACAATCACTCTCATTCCCCTTCTCACACTCACTGACAGTCAGTAACTCTCATTCCCTTCCCACACTCACTGACAGTCAGTAACTCACATTCCCTTCCCAGACTCACTGACAGTCAGTACCTCTCATTCCCTTCTCCCACTCACAGACAGTAACTCTCATTCACTTCCCACACTCACTGTCAGACAGTAAATCACATTCCCTTCCACAATCATAGACTGACAGTCACTCTCATTCCCTTCCCACACTCACTGACAGTCAATACCTCTGATTCTCTTCTCACTCTCACACACAGACAGTAACTCTCATTCCCCTTCCAACACTCACTGACATTCAGTAACTCTATTTCCCTTCTCACACTCACTGACAGTCAGTGACACACATTCCTTCCCACAATCAACGAGAGTCAGTAAATCTCATTCCCTGCTGCACTCACTGACAGTCAGTAACTCTCATTACATTTTCCACACTTACTGCCAGTCAGTACCTCTCATTCCCTTCTCTCAATCACAGACAGACAGTAACTCTCATTCACTTCCCACACTCACTGTCAGACAGGAAATCACATTCCCTTCCACACTCATAGACTGAGAGTCACTCTCATTCCCCTTCTCACACTCACTGACCGTCAGTAACTCTCATTCCCTTCCCAGACTCACTGACAGTCAGTAACTCTCATTTCCTTCTCACACAATCAGACAGAGAGTAACTCTCATACCCGTCCCACCCAGTCTGATGGACAGAAACTCTAATTCCATTCCCAAACTCACAGACAGACAGTAACTCTCATTCCCATCCCATACTCTCAGACAATCAGTAACTCTCATTCCCTTCCCACACTCACTGACAGTCAGTAACTCCCCTTCCCTTCTCACTCTCGCAGACAGACAGTAACTCTCATACCCTTGCCAGAATGACTGACGGACAGAAACTCTCATTCCCTTCCCATATTAACTGACAATCAGTAACGCACATTCCCTTCCCACTCTCACTGACAATCAGTAACAATCATTCCCTTCCCAAACCCACCTACAGTCGGCAACTCTCATTCCCTTCCCATACTCTCAGATAGTCAGTAACTCTCATTCCCTTCTCACACTCACAGACAGTCGGTAACTCTCATTCCCTTCCCACACTCACTGACAGTCAGTAACTCTCATTCACTTCTCACACTCACAGACAGACAGTAACTCTCATACCCTTCCCACACTATCTGACAGACAGAAACTCAAATTCCCTTCCCACATTCACTTACACTCTGTAACACTCTTTCCCTTCTCACACTCACTGACAGTCAGTAACTCTCATTCCCTTCCCTCACTCAGTGATAGTCAGTAACTCTCATTCACTTCCCACACTCACTGACAGTCAGTAACTCTAAATCCCATCTCACACTCACAGACTGAGAGTAACTCTCATACCCTTCCCACACTGTCTGACGGACAGAAACTCTAATACCATTCCGACACTCTCTGACAGTCAGCAACTCTCATTCCCTTCCCACACTCACAGACAGACAGTAACTCTCATTCCCTTCACACTCTCATTGACAGTAAGTAATTCTCATTCCCCTTCCCGCGCTAACTGACAGTTGGCAACTCTCATTCCCTTCTCTCACTCACAGACTGTCAGCAACTCTCATTCCCCTTCCCACACTCTCTGACAGTTAGTAAAACTCATTTCCAGCCCACTCTCACTGACAATCATTAACTCTCATTCCGTTCAAACACTCACCGACAGACAGAAACTCTGATACCCCTCCAACACTGTCTGACAGACAGAAACTCTAATTCCCTTCCAACACTCACAGACAGTCAGTAACTCTCATTCCCTTCCCACACTCACTGACAGTCAGTAACTCACATTCCCTTCCCAGACTCACTGACAGTCAGTACCTCTCATTCCCTTCTCCCACTCACAGACAGTAACTATCATTCACTTCCCACACTCACTGTCAGACAGTAAATCACATTTCCTTCCACAATCATAGACAGACAATCACTCTCATTCCCCTTCTCACACTCACTGACAGTCAGTAACTCTCATTCCCTTCTCTCACTCACAGACAGACAGTAACTCTCATTCACTTCCCACACTCACTGTCAGACAGTAAATCACATTCCCTTCCACACTCATTGAAAGAGAGTCACTCTCATTCCCCTTCTCACACTCACTGACAGTCAGTAACTCTCATTCCCTTCCCACACTCAATGACAGTCAGTAACTCACATTCCCTTCTCAGACTCACTGACAGTCAGTAACTCTCATTCCCTTCTGACACTCACAGACAATCGGTAACTCTCATTCCCTTCGCACACTCACTGACAGTCAATACCTCTCATTCCCTTCTCACTCTCACACACAGACAGTAACTCTCATACCCCTTCCAACACTCACTGACATTCAGTAACTCTATTTCTCTTCTCACACTCACTGCCATTCAGTACCTATTATTCCCTTCTCTCACTCACAGACAGACAGTAACTCTCATTCACTTCCCACACTCACTGTCAGACAGTAAATCACATTCCCTTCCACACTCATAGACAGACAATCACTCTCATTCCCCTTCTCACACTCACTGACAGTCAGTAACTCTCATTCCCTTAACACACTCAATGACAGTCAGTAACTCACATTCCCTTCCCACACTCACTGACAGTCTGTAACTCTCATTCCCATCCCACACTCATTGACAGGCAGTGACTCTCATTCCCTACGCAAACTCACAGACAGTCAGAATTCTCATTCCCCTTCCCACACTCACTGACAGTCAGTAACTCTCATTCCTCTTCCCACTCTCACTGACAGTCAGTAACTCTCATTCCCTTCCAACACTGTCTGACACACAAAAACGCTAATTCCCTTCCCACCCTCACTAACTGTCATTAACTCTCATTCCCTTCCCACACGCACAGACATTCAGCATCTCACATTCCCTTCCCACACTCGCTGACAGTCAGTAACTCTCTTTACCTTCCCACACTAACTGCCAGACAGTAACTCTCATTCCCTTCCCACACTCTCTGACAGACAGTAACTCTCATTCCCTTCTTATATCACTGACAGCCATAACTCTCATTCCCTTCCCAGTCACTGACAGTCAGTAACTCTCATTCGCCTTCCCAAACTCATAGACAGAGAATAACTCTCAAACCCTTCCCACACTGTCTGACGGACAGAAACTCTTATTCCATCCCCTCACTCACTGACAATCAGTAACTCTCATTCCCTTCCCACACTCACTGACAGTCAGTAACTCCCCTTCCCTTCTCACACTCGCAGACAAACAGTAACTCTCATACCCTTGCCAGAATGACTGACGGACAGAAACTCTCATTCCCTTCCCATATTAACTGACAATCAGTAACGCACATTCCCTTCCCAAACTCACTGATTGTCAGTAACTCTCATTCCCTTCCCACTCTCACTGACAATCAGTAACAATCATTCCCTTCCCAAACACACCTACAGTCGGTAACTCTCATTCCCATCCCATACTCTCAGATAGTCAGTAACTCTCATTCCATTCTCACACTCACAGACAGTCGGTAACTCTCATTCCCTTCCCACACTCACTGACAGTCAGTAACTCTCATTCACTTCTCACACTCACAGACAGACAGTAACTCTCATACCCTTCCCACACTATCTGACAGACAGAAACTCAAATTCCCTTCCCACACTCACTTACACTCTGTAACACTCTTTCCCTTCTCACACTCACTGACAGTCAGTAACTCTCATTCCCTTCCCTCACTCAATGATAGTCACTAACTCTCATTCCCTTCCCACACTCACTGACAGTCAGTAACTCTAAATCCCATCTCACACTCACAGACTGAGAGTAACTCTCATACCCTTCCCACACTGTCTGAAGGACAGAAACTCTAATACCATTCCGACACTCTCTGACAGTCAGCAACTCTCATTCCCCTCCCACACTCACAGACAGACAGTAACTCTCATTCCCTTCACACTCTCATTGACAGTAAGTAATTCTCATTCCCCTTCCCGCGCTAACTGACAGTCGGCAACTCTCATTCCCTTCTCTCACTCACAGACTGTCAGCAACTCTCATTCCCCTTCCAACACTCTCTGACAGTCAGTAAAACTCATTCGAAGCCCACTCTCACTGACAATCATTAACTCTCATTCCGTTCAAACACTCACAGACAGACAGTAACTCTGATACCCCTCCAAAACTGTCTGACAGACAGAAACTCTAATTCCCTTCCAACACTCACAGACAGTCAGTAACTCTCATTCCCTTCTCATACTCACAGGCAGTCAGTAACTGTCATTCCCTTCCCACACTCAGTGAGTGTCAGTAACTATCATTTTCCTTCCAAAACTCAGTGACAGTCTGTAAGCCCGATTCCCATCCCACACTCAATGACAGTCAGCAACTCTCATTCCTTTCTCACATTCACAGACAGTCTGTAAATCTCACTCCCGTTCCCACACTCACTGACAGTCAGTAACTCTCATTCCATTTCCACACTCACTGCCAGTCAGTACCTATTATTCCCTTCTCTCACTCACAGACAGACAGTAACTCTCAATCACTTCCCACACTCACTGTCAGACAGTAAATCACATTCCCTTCCACACTCATAGACAGACAATCACTCTCATTCCCCTTCTCACACTCACTGACAGTCAGTAACTCTCATTCACTTCCCACACTCACTGATAGTCAGTAACTCACATTCCCTTCCCAGACTCACTGACAGTCAGTACCTCTCATTCCCTTCTCCCACTCACAGACAGTAACTCTCATTAACTTCCCACACTCACTGTCAGACAGTAAATCACATTCCCTTCCACAATCATAGACAGACAGTCACTCTCATTCCCCTTCTCACACTCACTGGCAGTCAGTAACTCCCATTCCCTTCTCTCACTCACAGACAGACAGTAACTCTCATTCACTTCCCACACTCACTGTCAGACAGTAAATCACATTCCCTTCCACACTCATAGACAGAGAGTCACTCTCATTCCCCTTCTCACACTCACTGACAGTCAGTAACTCTCATTCCCATCCCATACTCTCAGACAGTCAGTAACTCTCATTCCCTTCTGACACTCACAGACAATCGGTAACTCTCATTCCCTTCCCAGACTCACTGACAGTCAATAACTCTCATTCCCTTCTCACTCTCACACACAGACAGTAACTCTCATTCCCCTTCCAACACTCACTGACATTCAGTAACTCTCTTTCCCTTCTCACACTCACTGACAGTCAGTGACACTCATTCCTTCCCACAATCAACGAGAGTCAGTAAATCTCATTCCCTGCTGCACTCACTGACAGTCAGTAACTCTCATTCCATTTCCACACTTACTGCCAGTCAGTACCTCTCATTCCCTTCTCTCACTCACAGACAGACCGTAACTCTCATTCCCTTCCCACACACAATGACAGTCAGTAACTCTCATACCCTTCCCACATTCACTAAAAGTCTGTAACTCTCATTCCCCTTCACACTCACACTGACAGTTAGTGACTATCATTCCCTTCCCACACTCACTGACGGTCAGTAACTCTCATTCCCATCCCACACTCATTGACAGGCAGTGACTCACATTCCCTACTCAAACTCACAGACAGTCAGCAACACTCATTCCCCTTCCCACACTCACTGACAGTCAGAAACTCTCATTCCTCTTCCCACACTCAGTGACAGTCAGTAACTCTCATTCCCTTCGAACACTGTCTGACACACAAAAACGCTAATTCCCTTCCCACCCTCACTAACTGTCATTAACTCTCATTCCCTTCCCACAATCACAGACAGTCAGCATCTCACATTCCCTTCCCACACTCGCTGACAGTCAGTAACTCTCGTTACCTTCCCACACTAACTGCCAGACAGTACCTGTCATTCCCTTCCCTCACTCACAGACAGACAGTAACTCTCATTCCCTTCCCACACTCTCTGACAGACAGTAACTCTCATTCGCTTCTTATATCACTGACAGCCAGTAACTCTCATTCCCTTCCCAGTCACTGACAGTCAGTAACTCTCATTCGCCTTCCCAAACTCATAGACAGAGCATAACTCTCAAACCCTTCCCACACTGTCTGACGGACAGAAACTCTTATTCCATCCCCTCACTCACTGACAATCAGTAACTCTCATTCCCTTCCCACACTCACTGACAGTCAGTAACTCCCCTTCCCTTCTCACACTCACAGAAAGACAGTAACTCTCATACCCTTGCCAGAATGACTGACGGACAGAAACTCTCATTCCCTTCCCATATTAACTGACAATCAGTAACGCACATTCCCTTCACAAACTCACTGATTGTCAGTAACTCTCATTCCCTTCCCGCTCTCACTGACAATCAGTAACAATCATTCCCTTCCCAAACCCACCTACAGTCGGTAACTCTCATTCCCATCCCATACTCTCATATAGTCAGTAACTCTCATTCCCTTCTCACACTCACAGACAGTTGGTAAATCTCATTCCCTTCCCACACTCACTGACAGTCAGTAACTCTCATTCACTTCTCACACTCACAGACAGTCAGTAACTCTCATTCCCTTCTCATACTCACAGGCAGTCAGTAACTGTCATTCCCTTCCCACACTCAGTGAGTGTCAGTAACTATCATTTTCCTTCCAAAACTCAGTGACAGTCTGTAAGCCCGATTCCCATCCCACACTCAATGACAGTCAGCAACTCTCATTCCTTTCTCACATTCACAGACAGTCTGTAAATCTCACTCCCGTTCCCACACTCACTGACAGTCAGTAACTCTCATTCCATTTCCACACTCACTGCCAGTCAGTACCTATTATTCCCTTCTCTCACTCACAGACAGACAGTAACTCTCAATCACTTCCCACACTCACTGTCAGACAGTAAATCACATTCCCTTCCACACTCATAGACAGACAATCACTCTCATTCCCCTTCTCACACTCACTGACAGTCAGTAACTCTCATTCACTTCCCACACTCACTGATAGTCAGTAACTCACATTCCCTTCCCAGACTCACTGACAGTCAGTACCTCTCATTCCCTTCTCCCACTCACAGACAGTAACTCTCATTCACTTCTCACACTCACTGTCAGACAGTAAATCACATTCCCTTCCACAATCATAGACAGACAGTCACTCTCATTCCCCTTCTCACACTCACTGGCAGTCAGTAACTCTCATTCCCTTCTCTCACTCACAGACAGACAGTAACTCTCATTCACTTCCCACACTCACTGTCAGACAGTAAATCACATTCCCTTCCACACTCATAGACAGAGAGTCACTCTCATTCCCCTTCTCACACTCACTGACAGTCAGTAACTCTCATTCCCATCCCATACTCTCAGACAGTCAGTAACTCTCATTCCCTTCTGACACTCACAGACAATCGGTAACTCTCATTCCCTTCCCAGACTCACTGACAGTCAATAACTCTCATTCCCTTCTCACTCTCACACACAGACAGTAACTCTCATTCCCCTTCCAACACTCACTGACATTCAGTAACTCTCTTTCCCTTCTCACACTCACTGACAGTCAGTGACACTCATTCCTTCCCACAATCAACGAGAGTCAGTAAATCTCATTCCCTGCTGCACTCACTGACAGTCAGTAACTCTCATTCCATTTCCACACTTACTGCCAGTCAGTACCTCTCATTCCCTTCTCTCACTCACAGACAGACCGTAACTCTCATTCCCTTCCCACACACAATGACAGTCAGTAACTCTCATACCCTTCCCACATTCACTAAAAGTCTGTAACTCTCATTCCCCTTCACACTCACACTGACAGTTAGTGACTATCATTCCCTTCCCACACTCACTGACGGTCAGTAACTCTCATTCCCATCCCACACTCATTGACAGGCAGTGACTCACATTCCCTACTCAAACTCACAGACAGTCAGCAACACTCATTCCCCTTCCCACACTCACTGACAGTCAGAAACTCTCATTCCTCTTCCCACACTCAGTGACAGTCAGTAACTCTCATTCCCTTCGAACACTGTCTGACACACAAAAACGCTAATTCCCTTCCCACCCTCACTAACTGTCATTAACTCTCATTCCCTTCCCACAATCACAGACAGTCAGCATCTCACATTCCCTTCCCACACTCGCTGACAGTCAGTAACTCTCGTTACCTTCCCACACTAACTGCCAGACAGTACCTGTCATTCCCTTCCCTCACTCACAGACAGACAGTAACTCTCATTCCCTTCCCACACTCTCTGACAGACAGTAACTCTCATTCGCTTCTTATATCACTGACAGCCAGTAACTCTCATTCCCTTCCCAGTCACTGACAGTCAGTAACTCTCATTCGCCTTCCCAAACTCATAGACAGAGCATAACTCTCAAACCCTTCCCACACTGTCTGACGGACAGAAACTCTTATTCCATCCCCTCACTCACTGACAATCAGTAACTCTCATTCCCTTCCCACACTCACTGACAGTCAGTAACTCCCCTTCCCTTCTCACACTCACAGAAAGACAGTAACTCTCATACCCTTGCCAGAATGACTGACGGACAGAAACTCTCATTCCCTTCCCATATTAACTGACAATCAGTAACGCACATTCCCTTCACAAACTCACTGAATGTCAGTAACTCTCATTCCCTTCCCGCTCTCACTGACAATCAGTAACAATCATTCCCTTCCCAAACCCACCTACAGTCGGTAACTCTCATTCCCATCCCATACTCTCATATAGTCAGTAACTCTCATTCCCTTCTCACACTCACAGACAGTTGGTAAATCTCATTCCCTTCCCACACTCACTGACAGTCAGTAACTCTCATTCACTTCTCACACTCACAGACAGACAGTAACTCTCATACCCTTCCCACACTATCTGACAGACAGAAACTCAAATTCCCTTCCCACACTCACTTACACTCTGTAACACTCTTTCCCTTCTCACACTCACTGACAGTCAGTAACTCTCATTCCCTTCCCTCACTCAAGATAGTCAGTAACTCTCATTCCCTTCCCACACTCACTGACAGTCAGTAACTCTCATTCCCTTCTCTCACTCACAGACAGACAGTAACTCTCATTCCCTTCCCACACTCACTGACAGTCAGTAACTCTCATTCCCTTCTCACATTCACAGGTGCTCAGTAACTGTCATTCCCCTCCCACACTCACTGATAGTCAGTAACTCTCATTCCCTACTCACATTCACAGACAGTCAGCAACTCTCATTCCCTTTCCCACACTCACTGACAGTCAGTAACTCCCCTTCCCTTCTCACACTCACAGACAGACAGTAACTCTCATACCCTTCCCAAACTATCTGACAGACAGAAACTCTAATTCCCTTCCCACATTCACTGACACTCAGTAACTCACATTCTCTTCCCACAGACAGCGACAGTCAGTAACTCTCATTCCCTTCCCACAATCAATGAGAGTCCGTAAATCTCATTCACTCCTACACTCACTGACAGTCAGTAATTCTCTTTCACTTCTCACTCTCACTGACAGTCAGTAACTCTAAATCCCTTCTCACACTCACAGAGAGTCAGTAACTCTCATTCCCATCCCATACTCTCAGATATTCAGTAACTCTCATTCCCTTCTCACACTCACAGACAGTTGGTAACTCTCATTCCCTTCCCACACTCACTGACAGTCAGTAACTCTCATTCACTTCTCACACACACAGACAGACAGTAACTCTCATACCCTTCCCACACTATCTGACAGACAGAATCTCTAATTCCCTTCCCACACTCACTGACACTCAGTAACACTCTTTCCCTTCTCACACTCACGGACAGTCAGTAACTCTCATTTCCTTCCCTCACTCAATGATAGTCAGTAATTCTCATTCCCTTCCCACACTCACTGACAGTCAGTAACTTTAAATCCCATCTCCCACTCACAGGCAGAGAGTAACTCTCATACCCTTCCCACACTGTCTGACGGACAGAAACTCTAATAACATTCCGACACTCAATGACAGTCAGCAACTCTCATTCTCTTCCCACACTCACAGACAGACAGTAACTCTCATTCCCTTCACACACTCACTGACAGTCAGTAATTCCCATTCCCCTTCCCGTGCTAACTGACAGTCGGCAACTCTCATTCCCTTCTCACACTCACAGACTGTCAGCAACTCTCATTCCCCTTCCCACACTCTCTGACAGTCAGTAATTCTCATTCCCAGCCCACTCTCACTGGCAATCAGTAACTCTCATTCCGTTGTCACACTCACAGACAGACAGTAACTCTCATACCCCTCCAACACTGTCTGACAGACAGAAACTCAAATTCCCTTCCCACACTCACAGACAGTCAGATTCTCTCATTCCCTTCCCACACTCGCTGACAGTCAGTAACTCTCATTCACCTTCCCACACTTACTGACACTCAGTTAAACTCATTCCCTTCCCACACTCTATGATATACAGTAACTTTAATTCGCATCCCACACTCTCTGACATATAGCAAATCTCATTCCCTTCTCACACTCACACACAGACAGTAACTCTCATTCCCCTTCCAACACTCACTGACAGTCAGTAACTCTCATTCCCTTCTCACACTCACTGGCAGTCAGAAACTCTCATTCCCATCCCACACTCATTGACAGGCAGTGACTCTCATTCCCTACTCACACTCACAGAAAGTCAGCAACTCTCTTTCCCTTTCCCACACTCTCTGACAGCCAGTAACTCTCATTCCCTTCCCACACTCACTGACAGTCAGTAACTCCCCTTCCCTTCTCACACTCACAGACAGACAGTAACTCTCATACCCTTGCCAGACTGTCTGACGAACAGGAACTGTCATTCCAATCCCATATTCACTGACAATCAGTAACGCGCATTCCCTTCCCAAACTCACTGATTGTCAGTAACTCTCATTCCCTTCCCACTCTCACTGACAATCAGTAACAATCATTCCCTTCCCAAACCCACCTTCAGTCAGTAACTCTCATTCCCTGCCCACAATCACTGACAGTCAGTAACTCTCATTCCCCTTCCATCACTCACGGACAGTCAGTAACTCTGATTCCCTTCTCACAACACATAGACAGAAAATATCTCTCATTCCCCTTCCCACATTCACTGAAAGATTGTAACTCTCTTTCCCTTCTCACACTCACTGACAGTCAGTAACACTCATTCCCTTCTCACTCGCACAGACAGACAGTAACTCTCATACCCTTCCCACACTGACAGATAACAACTCTAATTCCTTTCCCACACTCACTGACACTCAGTAACTCTCATTCCCTGACCACAATCACCGACAGTCAGTACGTCTCAATCCCATCCCATACTCACTGACGGTCTGTAACTCTCATTCCCTTCTCACTCTCACAGACAGACAGTAACTCTCATATCCTTCCCAAACTATCTGACAGACAGAAACTCTAATTCCCTTCCCACACTCACTGACACTCTGTAACACTCTTTCCCTTCTCACACTCACTGACAGTCAGTAACTCCCATTCCCTTCCCTCACTCAATGATAGTCAGTAACTCTCATTCCCTTTCCACACTCACTGACTGTGATTAACTATAAATCCCATCTCACTCTCACAGACAGACAGTAACTCTCATACCCTTCCCACACTATCTGACAGATAACAACTCTAATTCCTTTCCCACACTCACTGACACTCAGTAACTCTCATTCCCTGACCACAATCACCGACAGTCAGTACGTCTCAATCCCATCCCATACTCACTGACGGTCTGTAACGCTCATTCCCTTCTCACACTCACAGACAGACAGTAACTCTCATATCATTCCCAAACTATCTGACAGACAGAAACTCTAATTCCCTTCCCACACTCACTGACACTCTGTAACACTCTTTCCCTTCTCACACTCACTGACAGTCAGTAACTCCCATTCCCTTCCCTCACTCAATGATAGTCAGTAACTCTCATTCCCTTTCCACACTCACTGACTGTGATTAACTATAAATCCCATCTCACACTCACAGACAGAGAGTAACTCTCATACCCTTCCCACACTCTCTGACGGACAGAAACTCTAATACCATTCCGACACTCTCAGACAGTCAGCAACTCTCATTCCCTTCCCACATTCACAGACAGACAGTAACTCTCATTCCCTTCACACTCTCATTGACAGTCAGTAATTCTCATTCCCCTTCCCGCGCTAACTGACAGTTGGCAACTCTCATTCCCTTCTCACACTCACAGACTGTCAGCAACTCTCATTTCCCTTCCCACACTCTCTGACAGTCAGTAAAACTCATTCCCAGCCCACTCTCACATACAATCATTAACTCTCATACCGTTCTCTCACTCACAGACAGACAGTAACTCTCAATCACTTCCCACACTCACTGTCAGACAGTAAATCACATTCCCTTCCACACTCATAGACAGAGAGTCACTGTCATTCCCCTTCTCACACTCACTGACAGTCAGTCACTCTCATTCCCTTCCCAGACTCACTGACAGTCAGTACCTCTCATTCCCTTCTCCCACTCACAGACAGACAGTAACTCTCATTCACTTCCCACACTCACTGTCAGACAGTAAATCACATTCCCTTCCACACTCATAGAGAGACAGTCACTCTCATTCCCCTTCTCACACTCACTGACAGTCAGTAACTCTCATTCCCTTCCCACACTCAATGACAGTCAGTAACTCTCATTCCCATCCCACACACATTGACAGGCAGTGACTCTCATTCCCTACTCACACTCACAGACAGTCAGCAAATCTCATTCCCCCTCCCACACTCACTGACAGTCAGTAACTCTCATTCCTCTTCCCACACTAACTGACAGTCAGTAGCTCACATTCCCTTCCAACACTGTCTGACACACAAAAACGCCAATTCCCTTCCCACCCTCACTAACTGTCAGCAACTCTCATTCCCCTTCCCACCCTCACTAACTGTCATTAACTTCCATTCCCTTCTCACACTCACAGACAGTCAGCATCTCACATTCCCTTCCCAGACTCGCTGACAGTCAATAACTCTCATTCCCTTCCCACACTCACTGACAGTCAGTAACTCTCATTCCCTTCTCACATTCACAGGTGCTCAGTAACTGTCATTCCCCTCCCACACTCACTGACAGTCAGTAACTCTCATTCCCTACTCACATTCACAGACAGTCAGCAACTCTCATTCCCTTTCCCACACTCACTGACAGTCAGTAACTCCCCTTCCCTTCTCACACTCACAGACAGACAGTAACTCTCATACCCTTCCCAAACTATCTGACAGACAGAAACTCTAATTCCCTTCCCACATTCACTGACACTCAGTAACTCACATTCTCTTCCCACAGACAGCGACAGTCAGTAACTCTCATTCTCTTCCCACAATCAATGAGAGTGCGTAAATCTCATTCACTCCTACACTCACTGACAGTCAGTAATTCTCTTTCACTTCTCACACTCACTGACAGTCAGTAACTCTCATTCCCTTTCCCACACTCACTGACAGTCAGTAACTCCCCTTCCCTTCTCACACTCACAGACAGACAGTAACTCTCATACCCTTCCCAAACTATCTGACAGACAGAAACTCTAATTCCCTTCCCACATTCACTGACACTCAGTAACTCACATTCTTTTCCCACAGACAGCGACAGTCAGTAACTCTCATTCCCTTCCCACAATCAATGAGAGTCCGTAAATCTCATTCACTCGTACACTCACTGACAGTCAGTAATTCTCTTTCACTTCTTACACTCACTGACAGTCAGTAACTCTAAATCCCTTCTCACACTCACAGAGAGTCAGTAACTCTCATTCCCTTCTCACACTCACAGACAGTCGGTAACTCACATTCCCATCCCATACTCTCAGATATTCAGTAACTCTCATTCCCTTCTCACACTCACAGACAGTTGGTAACTCTCATTCCCTTCCCACACTCACTGACAGTCAGTAACTCTCATTCACTTCTCACACACACTGACAGACAGTAACTCTCATACCCTTCCCACACTATCTGACAGACAGAATCTCTAATTCCCTTCCCACACTCACTGACACTCAGTAACACTCTTTCCCTTCTCACACTCACGGACAGTCAGTAACTCTCATTTCCTTCCCTCACTCAATGATAGTCAGTAATTCTCATTCCCTTCCCACACTCACTGACAGTCAGTAACTTTAAATCCCATCTCACACTCACAGGCAGAGAGTAACTCTCATACCCTTCCCACACTGTCTGACGGACAGAAACTCTAATAACATTCCGACACTCACTGACAGTCAGCAACTCTCATTCTCTTCCCACACTCACAGACAGACAGTAACTCTCATTCCCTTCACACACTCACTGACAGTCAGTAATTCCCATTCCCCTTCCCGTGCTAACTGACAGTCGGCAACTCTCATTCCCTTCTCACACTCACAGACTGTCAGCAACTCTAATTCCCCTTCCCACACTCTCTGACAGTCAGTAATTCTCATTCCCAGCCCACTCTCACTGGCAATCAGTAACTCTCATTCCGTTGTCACCCTCACAGACAGACAGTAACTCTCATACCCCTCCAACACTGTCTGACAGACAGAAGCTCTAATTCCCTTCCCACACTCACAGACAGTCAGATTCTCTCATTCCCTTCCCACACTCGCTGACAGTCAGTAACTCTCATTCACCTTCCCACACTTACTGACACTCAGTTAAACTCATTCCCTTCCCTCACTCTATGATATACAGTAACTCTAATTCGCATCCGACACTCTCTGACATATAGCAAATCTCATTCCCTTCTCACACTCACACACAGACAGTAACTCTCATTCCCCTTCCAACACTCACTGACAGTCAGTAACTCTCATTCCCTTCTCACACTCACTGGCAGTCAGAAACTCTCATTCCCATCCCACACTCATTGACAGGCAGTGACTCTCATTCCCTACTCACACTCACAGAAAGTCAGCAACTCTCTTTCCCTTTCCCACACTCTCTGACAGACAGTAACTCTCATTCCCTTCCTATATCACTGACAGCCAGTAACTCTCATTCCCTTCCCAGTCACTGACAGTCAGTAACTCTCATTCCCTTCCCACACTCACTGACAGTCAGTAACTCCCCTTCCCTTCTCACACTCACAGACAGACAGTAACTCTCATACGCTTGCCAGACTGTCTGACGAACAGAAACTGTCATTCCAATCCCATATTCACTGACAATCAGTAACGCGCATTCCCTTCCCAAACTCACTGATTGTCAGAAACTCTCATTCCCTTCCCACTCTCACTGACAATCAGTAACAATCATTCCCTTCCCAAACCCACCTTCAGTCAGTAACTCTCATTCCCTGCCCACAATCACTGACAGTCAGTAACTCTCATTCCCCTTCCATCACTCACGGACAGTCAGTAACTCTGATTCCGTTCTCACACTCATAGACAGAAAATATCTCTCATTCCCCTTCCCACATTCACTGATAGATTGTAACTCTCTTTCCCTTCTCACACTCACTGACAGTCAGTAACACTCATTCCCTTCTCACTCTCACAGACAGACAGTAACTCTCATACCCTTCCCACACTAACTGACAGATAACAACTCTAATTCCTTTCCCACACTCACTGACACTCAGTAACTCTCATTCCCTGACCACAATCACCGACAGTCAGTACGTCTCAATCCCATCCCATACTCACTGACGGTCTGTAACTCTCATTCCCTTCTCACACTCACAGACAGACCGTAACTCTCATATCCTTCCCAAACTATCTGACAGACAGAAACTCTAATTCCCTTCCCACACTCACTGACACTCTGTAACACTCTTTCCCTTCTCACACTCACTGACAGTCAGTAACTCCCATTCCCTTCCCTCACTCAATGATGGTCAGTAACTCTCATTCCCTTTCCACACTCACTGACTGTGATTAACTATAAATCCCATCTCACACTCACAGACAGAGAGTAACTCTCATACCCTTCCCACACTGTCTGACGGACAGAAACTCTAATACCATTCCGACACTCACTGACACTCAGTTACTGTCATTCCCTTCCCACAGACAGCGACAGTCAGTAACTCTCATTCCCTTCCCACAATCAATGAGAGTCAGTAAATCTCATTCATTCCTACACTCACTGACAGTCAGTAACTCTCTTTCCCTTCTCACACTGACAGTCAGTCAGTAACTCTCATTCCCTTCCCACACTCACAGAAAGTCAGTAACTCTCATTCCCTTCTCACACTCGTAGACAGTTGGTAGCTATCATTCCTGTCCCATACTCTCAGACAGTCAGTAACTCTCATTCCCCTCCAACACTCACTGACAGTCATTAACTCAAAATCCAATCTCACACTCACAGACAGAGAGTAACTCTCATACCCTTCTCACACTGTCTGACGGACAGAAACTCTAATACCATTCCGACACTCACTGACAGTCAGCAACTCTCATTCCCTTCCCACACTCACAGACAGACAGTAACTCTCATTCCCTTCACACACTCACTGACAGTCAGTAACTCTCATTCCCCTTCCCGCATTAACTGACAGTCGGCAACTCTCATTCCCTTCTCACACTCACAGACTGTCAGCAACTCTCATCCCATTCCCACACTCTCTGACAGTCAGTAACTCTCATTCCCAGCCCACTCTCACTGACAATCATTAACTCTCATTCCGTACTCACACTCACAGACAGACAGTAACACTCATACCCCTCCAACACTGATTGAAAGACAAAAACTCTAATTCCATACCCATACTCACTGACAATCAGTAACCCTCATTCCCTTCCTGAACACACTGACAGTCTGTAAATCTCATTCTCTTCTCACACTCACTGAAATTCAGTAAATCTCAATCCCTTCCCACACTCACTGACAGTCAGTAACTCTCAATCCCATCCCATACTCGCAGACAGTCAGTAACTGTCATTCCCTTCTGACATTCACAGTCGGTAACTCTCATTCCCTTCTCACACTCACTGACAGTCAGTAACTCTCATTCCCTTCTCACTCTCACACACAGACAGTAACTCCCATTCCCCTTCCAACACTCACTGACAGTCAGTAACTATCTTTGCCTTCTCACACTCACTGACAGTCAGTGACACTCATTCCTTCCCACAATCAATGAGAGTCAGTAAATCTCATTCCCCGCTGCACTCACTGACAGTCAGTAACTCTCAATCCATTTCCATACTCACTGCCAGTCAGTACCTCTCATTCCCTTCTCTCACTCACAGACAGACTGTAACTCTCATTCACTTCCCACACTCACTGTCAGACAGTAAATCACATTCCCTTCCACACTCATAGACTGAGAGTCACTCTCATTTCTCTTCTCACACTCACTGACACTCAGTAACTCTCATTCCCTTCCCAGACTCACTGACAGTCAGTAACTCTCATTTCCTTCTCACACACTCAGACAGAGAGTAACTCTCATACCCGTCCCACCCAGTCTGACGGACAGAAACTCTAATTCCATTCCCACACTCACAGAAAGACTGTAACTCTCATTCCCTTCCCACACACAATGGCAGTCAGTAACTCTCATACCCTTCCCACATTCACTAAAAGTCAGTAACCCTCATTCCCCATCACACTCACACTGACAGTTAGTAACTATCATTCCCTTCCCACACTCACTGACAGTCAGTAACTCTCATTCCCTTCTCACATTCACAGGCAGTCAGTAACTGTCATTCCCTTCTCACACTCACAGACAGTCGGTAACTCTCATTCCCATCCCATGCTCTCAGACAGACAGTAACTCTCATTCCCTTCTGACATTCACAGACAGTCGGTAACTCTCATTCACTTCCCACACACACTGAGAGTCAGTAACTCTCATTCCCTTTCCCACACTCACTGACAGTAAGTAACTCTCATTCACTTCCCACATTCAATGACAGTCAGTAACACTCTTTCCTTTCTCACACTCACTGACAATCATTAACTCTCATTCCCATGCCACAATCAATGAGAGTCAGTAACTCTCATTCCCTTCCTAGACTCACTGACAGTCAGTTACTCTCATTCCCTTCCCACACTCACTGCTAGTCAGTAACTCTCATTCCCTTCTCACACTCACAGACAGACAGTAACTCTCATTCCCTTCCCACACTCCCTTTCAGACAGTAACTCTCATTCCCTTCCCATATCAGTGACAGTCAGTAACTCTCATTCCCTTCTCACATTCACAGACAGTCAGTAACTCTCATTCACCTTCCCAGACTCACTGACTGTCAGTAACTCTCATTCGCTTCCCACACTCACTGACAGTCAGTAACTCTCAATCCCTTCCCACACTCACTGGCAGTCTGTAACTCTCTTTCCCCTTCCCACACTCACTGACAGTCAGTAACTCTCATTCCCGTCTGATTCTCACTTAGTCAGTAACTCATATTCTCTTCCCACACACACTGACAGTCAGTAATTCTCATTCCTCTTCCCACTCTCAGTGACACTCAGTAAAACTCATTCCCTTCCCACACTCTCTGACAGTCAGTAACTCTCATTCACTTCCCATACTCACCGACAGTTAGTAAATCTGATTCCATTCTCACACTCACTGACAGCATTAACTCTCATTCTCTTCCCACACACATTGACAGTCAGTAACTCTCATTCCCTTCACACACCCACAGACAGATGGTAACTCTCATTCCCTTCCCACACTCACTGACAGTCAGTAACTCTCTTTCTCTTCTCCCACTCACTGAGAGTCAGTAACTCTCATTCACTTTCCACACTCACAGTCAGTCAGTTACTCTCATTCATTTCCCACACTCACTGTCAGTCAGTAAATCTCATTCCCTTCCCACACTCACTGAGTGTCAGTAACTCACATTCCCTTCCCTCACGCTCTGACAGACAGTAACTCTCATTCCCTTGCCATATCAGTGACAGTCAGTAGCTCTCATTTCCTTCCCACACTCAGTGACAGACAGTAACACTCATTCCCTTCCTCACTGTATGACTGACGAAACTCTCATTCCCTTTCCCACACTCACTGACAGTCAGTAACTCTCATTCACTTCCCACATTCAATGACAGTCAGTAACACTCTTTCCCTTCTCACACTCACTGACAGTCATTAACTCTCATTCCCATCCCACAATCAATGAGAGTCAGTAACTCTCATTCCCTTCCTACACTCACTGACAGTCAGTTACTCTCATTCGCTTCCCACACTCACTACCAGTCAGTAACTCTCTTCCCTTCGCACACTCACTGATAGTCAGTAACTCTCATTCCCCTTCTCACACTTACTGACACATTAAATCTCATTCCCCTTCCCATACTCACTGACAGTCAGTAAGTCTCATTCACCTCCCACACTCACTGACAGTCAGTAACGCTCATTCCCTTCCCACATTCTCTGACAATCGGTAACTCTCATTCCCCTCACACAGTCACTGACAGTCAGTAACCTAATTCCCTTCCCACACTCACAAACAGTCAGTAAGTATCATTCCCATCCCACACTCACTGATATTCATTAACTATCATTCCCCTTCCCACACTCACTGACACTCAGTAAAACTCTTTCCCTTCCCACACTCTGACAGTCAGTAACTCTCATTCACTTCCCATTCTCACTGACAGTTAGTAAATCTCATTCCCTTCGCACACTGACTGACAGTCAATAACTCTCATTCCCCTTCCCACACTCTTTGACAGTCAGTAACGCTCAATCGCTTCACAAACACATCGACAATCAGTAACTCTCATTCCCTTCCCACATTCACTATCAATCTGTAACTCTCATTCCCCTCACACACTCACTGACAGTCAGTAATCTAATTCCCTTCCCACACTCACAAACAGTCAGTAACTCTCATTCCCATCCCACACTCACTGACATTCAGTAACTCTCATTCCCCTTCCCACACTCAAAGACAGACAGTAACTCTCATTCCCTTCCCACACACACTGACAGTCAGTAACATTCATTCTCCTTCCCACACTCATTGACAGTCAGTAAGTCTCTTTCCCGTTCTCACACTCAGTGAGAGTCAGTAACTTTCTTTCCCTTCCCACACTCAAAGACAAACAGTAACACTCATTCCCTTCCCACACTCATTGACAGTCAGTAAGTCTCTTTCCCCTTCCCACACTCACTGACAGTCAGTAACTCTCTTTCCATTCTCACACTCACTGACAGTCAGTAACTCTCATTCCCATCTGACTCGCACTTACAGTCAGTAACTCTTATTCTCTTCCCACACTCACTGACAGTCAGTAATTCTCATTCCCCTTCCCACTCTCACTGACAATCAGTAAAACTCATTCCCTTCCCACCCTCTCTGACAGTCAGTAACTCTCATTCACTTCCCATACTCACCGACAGTTAGTAAATCTCATTCCATTCTCACACTCACTGACAGCATTAACTCTCATTCCCTTCCCACACACATTGACAGTCAGTAACTCTCATTCCCTTCACACACCCACAGACAGATGTTAACTCTCATTCCCTTCCCACACTCACTGACAGTCAGTAAATCTTTTTCTCTTCTCCCAGTCACTGAGAGTCAGTAACTCTCATTCATTTCCCACACTCACTGTCAGTCAGTAAATCTCATTCCCTTCCCACACTCACTGACTGTCAGTAACTCACATTCCCTTCCCAGACGCTCTGACAGATAGTAACTCTCATTCCCTTGCCCTATCAGTGACAGTCAGTAGCTCTCATTTCCTTCCCACACTCAGTGACAGACAGTAACACTCATTCCCTTCCCTCACTGTCTGACAGACGGAAACTCTCATTCCCTTTCCCACACTCACTGACAGTCAGTACCTCTCATTCCCATCCCACACTCACTGACATTCAGAAACTCTCATTCCCTTCCCACACTCTGACAGTCAGTAACTCTCATTCACTTCCCATACTCACTGACAGTTACTAAATCTCATTCCCTTCGCACACTCACTGACAGTCAGTAACTCTCATTACCTTCTCACACTCACTGACAGTCAATAACTCTCATTCCCCTTCCCACACTCTTTGACAGTCAGTAATACTCAATCCCTTCCCAAACACATCGACAATCAGTAACTCTCATTCTCATCCCACACTCACTGAAATTCAGTAACTCTCATTCCCCTTCCCACACTCACTGACACTCAGTAAAACTCATTTCCTTCCCACACTCTGACAGTCAGTAACTCTCATTCACTTCCTATACTCACTGACAGTTAGTAAATCTCATTCCCTTCGCACACTCACTGACAGTCAGTAACTCTCATTACCTTCTCACACTTACAGACTGTCAGCAACTCTCATTCCCCTTCTTACACTCACAGACAGACAGTAACTCTCATACTGTTGTCACACTGTCTGACGGACAGAAACTCTAATTGCATTCCCACACTCACTGACAGTCAGTAACTCTCATTCCCTTCCCACACACACTGACAGTCAGTAACTCTCATTCCCTTCACACACTCACAGACAGATGGTAACTCCCATTCCCATCCCACATTCACTGACAATCAGTAAATCTCATTCCCTTCTCACACTCACATACAGACAGTAACTCTCATTCCATTCCCACACTCTCTGACAGACAATAACTCTCATTTCCATCCCACAATCACTGACAGGCAGTAACTCTCATTCTGTTCCGACACTTACTGGCTGTATGTAACTCTCTTACCCTTCCCACCCTCACTGAAGTCTGTAACTCTCTTCCCTTCACACACTCACTGATAGTCAGTAACTCTCATTCCCTTCTCACACTCACAGACAGACAGTAACTCTCATTCCCTTCCCACACTCACTTTCAGACAGTAACTCTCATTGCCTTCCCATTTCAGTGACAGTCAGTAACTCTCATTCCCTTCTCACATTCACAGACAGTCAGTAACACTCAATCCCTTCCCACACTCACTGGCAGTCTGTAACTCTCTTCCCTTCGCACACTCACTGACAGTCAGTAACTCTCATTCCCCTTCTCACACTCACGGACACTGTAAATCTCATTCCCATTCCCATACTCACTCACAGTCAGTAAGTCTCATTCACTTCCCACACTCACTGTCAGTCAGTTACACTCATTCACTTCCCACAGTCACTGACAGTCATTAACTCTCATTCCCTTCTCACACTCACAGACAGTCAGCATCTCTCGTTCCCTTCCCATAGTCGCTGACAGTCAGTAACTCTCATTCCCTTCCTACACTCAGTGACAGTCAGTTACTCTCATTCCCTTCCCACACTCCCTTTCTGACAGTAACGCTCATTCCGTTCCCATATCAGTGACAGTCAGTAACTCTCATTCCCTTCTCACATTCACAGACAGTCAGTAACTCTCATTCACCTTCCCAGACTCACTGACTGTCGGTAACTCTCATTCGCTTCCCACACTCACTGACAGTCAGTAACTCTCAATCCCTTCTCACACTCACTGACACTCAGTGAAACTCATTTCCTTGCCACACTCTAACTCTCATTCACTTCCCATACTCACTGCCAGTTACTAAATCTCATTCCCTTCGCACACTCCCCGACAGTCAGTAACTCTCATTACCTTCTCACACTCACTGACAGTCAATAACTCTCATTCCCCTTCCCACACTCTTTGACAGTCAATAATACTCAATCCCTTCCCAAACACATTGACAATCAGTAACTCTCATTCCCTTCCCACACTCACTGAAATTCAGTAACTCTCATTCCCCTTCCCACACTCACTGACACTCAGTAAAACTCATTCCCTTCCCACACTCTGACAGTCAGTAACACTCATTCACTTCCCATACTCACTGACAGTTAGTAAATCTCATTCCCTTCGCACACTCACTGATAGTCAGTAACTCACAGTCCCCTTCTCACGCTCACTGACACTGCAAATCTGATTCCCCTTATCACACTCACTGACAGTCAGTTGTCTCATTGACTTATCACACTCACTGTCAATCAGTAGCTCTCATTCATTTCCCAAACTCACTGACAGTGAGTAACTGTCAATCCCATCTCACACTCTCTGACGGACAGTACATCACATTTCCTTCTCACACTCACAGACAGTCAGTAACTTTCATTCCCCTTCCCACACTCACTGACAGTCAGTAACTCTCTTTCCCTTCCCACACTCACTGACGGTCTGTAACTCTCTTCCCTTTGCACACTCACTGATAGACAGTAACTCTCATTCTCCTTCTCACACTCAGTGACAGTCAGTAACTCTCTTTCCCTTCCCACACTCACTGACAGTCAGTAACACTCATTCTCTTCCCTCACTCAAAGACAGACAGTAACTCCCATTCCTGTCCCAAACACATGGCAGTCAGTAACTCTCATTCCCCTTGCCACACTCACTGACATTCAGTAACGCTCATTCCCTTCCCAAACACTTCGACAATCCGTAACTCTCATTCCCTTCCCACATTCACTGACAATCCGTAACTCTCATTCCCCTCGCACACTCACTGACAGTCAGTAACCTAATTCTCTTCCCATACCCACAAACATTCAGTAACTCTCATTCCCATCCCACTCTCACTTACAGTCCGTAATTCTCATTGCCTTCCCACACTCACTGAAAGTCAGTAATTCTCATTCCTCTTCCCGCTCTCACTGACACTCAGTAAAATTCATTCCGTTCCCACACACTCTGACAGTCAGAAACTCTAATTAACTTCCCATACTCACTAACAGGTAGTAAATCTCATTCCCTTCTCACACTCACAGACAGACGGTAACTCTCATTCCCTTCCTACTCTCACTGACAGTCAGTAAATCTCATTCCCTTCACACATTCACTGACAGTCAGTAACTGTCATTCCCCTTCCCACACTCACTGACAGTCAGTAACTCTCATTCACTTTCCACACTCACAGTCAATCAGTAACTTTCATTCCCTTCCCACACTCACTGACTGTCAGTAACTCTCATTCACTTTCCACACTCACAGTCAATCAGTAACTTTCATTCCCCTTCCCACACTCATTGACAGTCAGTAAGTCTCTTTCCCCTTCCCACACTGAATGACAGTCACTAACTCTCTTTCCCTTCTCACACTCAGTGACAGTCAGTAACTCTCTTTCCCTTCCCACACTCACTGACAGTCAGTAACACTCATTCTCTTCCCACACTCAGTGACAGTCAGTAACTCTCATTCCCCTTCCCACACTCACTGACATTCAGTAACGCTCATTCCCTTCCCAAACACTTCGACAATCAGTAACTCTCATTCCCTTCCCACATTCACTGACAATCCGTAACTCTCATTCCCCTCGCACACTCACTGACAGTCAGTAACCTAATTCTCTTCCCATACCCACAAACAGTCAGTAACTCTCATTCCCATCCCACTCTCACTTACAGTCCGTAACTCTCATTGCCTTCCCACACTCACTGAAAGTCAGTAATTCTCATTCCTCTTCCCGCTCTCACTGACACTCAGTAAAACTCATTCCCTTCCCACACTCTGACAGTCAGTAACACTCATTCACTTCCCATACTCACTGACAGTTAGTAAATCTCATTCCCTTCGCACACTCACTGATAGTCAGTAACTCACAGTCCCCTTCTCACGCTCACTGACACTGCAAATCTGATTCCCCTTATCACACTCACTGACAGTCAGTTGTCTCATTGACTTATCACACTCACTGTCAATCAGTAGCTCTCATTCATTTCCCAAACTCACTGACAGTGAGTAACTGTCAATCCCATCTCACACTCTCTGACGGACAGTACATCACATTTCCTTCTCACACTCACAGACAGTCAGTAACTTTCATTCCCCTTCCCACACTCACTGACAGTCAGTAACTCTCTTTCCCTTCCCACACTCACTGACGGTCTGTAACTCTCTTCCCTTTGCACACTCACTGATAGACAGTAACTCTCATTCTCCTTCTCACACTCAGTGACAGTCAGTAACTCTCTTTCCCTTCCCACACTCACTGACAGTCAGTAACACTCATTCTCTTCCCTCACTCAAAGACAGACAGTAACTCCCATTCCTGTCCCAAACACATGGCAGTCAGTAACTCTCATTCCCCCTCCCACACTCACTGACATTCAGTAACGCTCATTCCCTTCCCAAACACTTCGACAATCCGTAACTCTCATTCCCTTCCCACATTCACTGACAATCCGTAACTCTCATTCCCCTCGCACACTCACTGACAGTCAGTAACCTAATTCTCTTCCCATACCCACAAACATTCAGTAACTCTCATTCCCATCCCATTCTCACTTACAGTCCGTAATTCTCATTGCCTTCCCACACTCACTGAAAGTCAGTAATTCTCATTCCTCTTCCCGCTCTCACTGACACTCAGTAAAATTCATTCCGTTCCCACACACTCTGACAGTCAGTAACTCTAATTAACTTCCCATACTCACTAACAGGTAGTAAATCTCATTCCCTTCTCACACTCACAGACAGACGGTAACTCTCATTCCCTTCCTACTCTCACTGACAGTCAGTAAATCTCATTCCCTTCACACATTCACTGACAGTCAGTAACTCTCATTCCCCTTCCCACACTCACTGACAGTCAGTAACTCTCTTTCCCTTCCCACACACACTGACGGTCTGTAACTCTCTTCCCTTTGCACACTCACTGATAGAGAGTAACTCTCATTCTCCTTCTCACACTCACTGACAGAGTAAATCTCATTCAACTTCCCACACTCACTGACAGTCTTAAGTCTCTTTCACTTCCCACACTCACTGACAATCAGTAACTCTCAATCGCTTCCCACACTCACTGACAGTCAGTAACTCTCATTCTCTTTCCACACTCACAGACAGACAGTAACTCTCACTCCCTTCGACACACACTGACAGTCAGTAACTCTCATCAGCCTTCCCACACTCTCTGACAGTCAGTAACGCTCATTCCCTTTCCAAACACATCGACAATCAGTAACTCTCATTCCCTTCCCACTTTCACTGACAATCTGTAACTCTCATTCCCCTCACACACTCACTGACCGTCAGTAACCCAATTCTCTTCCCACACTCACAAACAGTCAGTAACTCACATTCGTCTTCTCACACTCACTGACAGAGTAAATCTCTTTCAACTTCCCACACTCACTGACAGTCTTAAGTCTCATTCCCTTCCCACACTCAGTGACAGTCAGTATCTCTCATTCCCTTCCCACATTCTCTGACAGTCAGTAACTCTCATTCACTTCTCATACAAACTGACAGTTAGTAAATCTCATTCCCTTCTCACACTCACAGACAGACGGTAACTCTCATTCACCTTCCCACACTCACAGAGAGTCAGTAACTCTCATTCCCTTCACACACACACAGACAGATGGTAGCTCTCATTCCCATCCCACACTCACTGACAGACATAAAATCTCATTCACTTCTCTCACTCACAGACAGACAGTAACTCTCACTCCATTCCCACACTCTCTGACAGATAATAACTCTCATTCCCATCTCACAATCACTGACAGGCAGTAACTCTCATTTCCTGTCAACACTCACTGGCAGTCAGTAACTCTCATTGCCCTTCCCACATTCACTGATAGTCAGTAACTTCCATTCTCCTTCCCACACTCACTGACAGTCAGTAACTCTCTTTCCCTTCCCACACTCACTGACGGTCTGTAACTCTCTTCCCTTTGCACACTCACTGATAGACAGTATCTCTCATTCTCCTTCTCACACTCACTGACAGAGTAAATCTCATTCAACTTTCCACACTCACTGACAGTCTTATGTCTCATTCACTTCCCACACTCACTGACAGTCAGTAACTCTCATTCTCTTTCCACACTCACAGACAGACAGTAACTCTCATTCCCTTCGACACACACTGACAGTCAGTAACTCTCATCAGCCTTCCCACACTCACTGACAGTCAGTAACGCTCATTCCCTTTCCAAACACATCGACAATCAGTAACTCTCATTACCTTCCCACATTCACTGACAATCTGTAACTCTCATTCCCCTCACACACTCACTGACCGTCAGTAACCTAATTCTCTTCCCACGCTCACTGACAGTCTTAAGTCTCATTCCCTTCCCACACTCAGTGACAGTCAGTAACTCTCATTTCCTGTCCACACTCACTGGCAGTCAGTAACTCTCATTGCCCTTCCCACATTCACTGATAGTCAGTAACTTCCATTCTCCTTCCCACACTCACTGACAGTCAGTAACTCTCTTTCCCTTCCCAGACTCATTGATAGTCAGTAATTCTCATTCTCCTTCTCACACTCACTGACGCTGTAAAACTGATTCTCCTTCCCACACTCACTGACATTCAGTAAGTCTCATTCACTTATCACACTCACTGTCAGTCAGTAGCTCTCATTCACTTTCCACACTCACCGATAGTCGGTAAATGTCAATCACATCCCACACTCACTGACAAACAGTACATCACTTTCCCTTCTCACACTCACAGACAGTCAGTAACTTTCATTCCCCTTCCCACACTCATTGACAGTCAGTAAGTCTCTTTCCCCTTCCCACACTGACTGACAGTCAGTAACTCTCTTTCCCTTCTCACACTCAGTGACAGTCAGTAACTCTCTTTCCCTTCCCACACTCACTGACAGTCAGTAACACTCATTCTCTTCCCACACTCAAAGACAGACAGTAACTCCCATTCCTGACCCAAACATATGGCAGTCAGTAACTCTCATTCCCCTGCCCACACTCACTGACAATCCGTAACTCTCATTCCCCTCGCACACTCACTGACAGTCAGTAACCTAATTCTCTTCCCGTACCCACAAACAGTCAATAACTCTCATTCCCATCCCATTCTCACTTACAGTCCGTAACTCTCATTGCCTACCCACACTCACTGAAAGTCAGTAATTCTCATTCCTCTTCCCGCTCTCACTGATACTCAGTAAAACTCCTTCCCTTCCCACACTCTCTGACAGTCAGTAACTCTAATTAACTTCCCATGCTCACTAACAGATAGTAAATCTCATTCCCTTCTCACACTCAAAGACAGACGGTAACTCTCATTCCCTTCCTACTCTCACTGACAGTCAGTAAATCTCATTCCCTTCACACATTCACTGACAGTCAGTAACTCTTATTCCCCTTCCCACACTCACTGACAGTCAGTAACTCTCATTCACTTTCCACACTCACAGTCAATCAGTAACTTTCATTCCCTTCCCACACTCACTGACTGGCAGTAACTCTCATTCGCTTCTCACACTCACAGACAGACGGTAACTCTCATTCCCTTCCTACTCTCACTGACAGTCAGTAAATCTCATTCCCTTCTCACACTCACAAACAGTCAGTAACTCACATTCTCCTTCTCACACTCACTGACAGAGTAAATCTCATTCAACTTCCCACACTCATGACAGTCTTAAGTCTCATTCACTTCCGACACTCACTGACACTCAGTAAAACTCATTCCCTTCCCACACTCTCTGACAGTCAGTAACTCTCATTCCCTTCTCACATTCACTGACAGTCACTAACTCACTTTCCCTTCCCACACTCACTGACAGTCATTAACTCTCATTCACTTCCCATACTCACAGACTGTCAGAAACTCTCATACCCTTGCCACACTGTCAGACTGACAGAAACTCAAATTCCATTCCCACTGTCACTGACAGTCAGTAACTCTCATTCCCTTCCCACACCCACAGTCAGTCAGTAACTCTCTTTCCCTTCTCACATTCACTGACAGTCACTAACTCACTGACAGTCATTAACTCTCATTCACTTCCCACATTCACTGACAGTCAGTAACTCTCATTCACATTCCCACACTCAGACAGTCAGTAAAACTCATTCCCTTCCACACTCTATGATAGACAGTAACTCTCATTCGCTTCCCACTCTCTCTGACAGTCAGTAACTCTCATTCCCTTCCCATACTCACTGACAGTTAGTAAATCTCATTCCATTCTCACACTCACTGACAGTCATTATCTCTCATTCCCTTCTCACACACATTGACAGTCAGTAACTCTCATTCCCTTCACACACCCACAGACAGATGGTAACTCACATTCCCTTCCCACACTCACTGACAGTCAGTAACTCTCTTTCCCTTCTCACACTCACTGAGAGTCTGTAAATCTCATTCCACTTCCCACACTCACTGACAGTCAGTGAGTCTCATTCACCTCCCACACACACTGCCAGTCAGTAACTCTCATTCACTTTCCACACTCACAGTCAGTCAGTAATTCTCATTCATTTCCCACACTCACTGTCAGTCAGTAACTCTCATTCCCTTCCCACACTCACTGACCGTCAGTAACTCACATTCCCCTTCCCACACTCACTGACAGTCTGTAACGCTCATTTCCTTCTCAAACACATCGACAATCAGTAACTCTCATTCCCTTCCCACACACATTGACAGGCAGTAACTCTCATTCCATTCCGACACTTACTGGCTGTCTGTAACTCTCTTACCCTTCCCACACTCACTGAAGTCTGTAACTCTCTTCCCTTCGCACACTCACTGATAGTCAGTAACTCTCAGTCCCCTTCTCACACTCACTGACACTGTAAATCTGATTCCCCATCCCACACACACTGTCAGTCAGTTGTCTCATTGACTTATCACACTTACTGTCAGTCAGTAGCTCTCATTCATTGCCCACACTCACTGACAGTCAGTAACTGTCAATCCCATCCCACACTCTCTGACAGACAGTACATCACATTGACTTCTCACACTCACAGACAGTCAGTAACTTTCATTCCCCTTCCCACACTCACTGACAGTCAGTAACTCTCTTTCCCTTCCCACACACACTGACAGTCTGTAATTCTCTTCCCTTGGCACACTCACTGATAGTCAGTAACTCTCAATCTCTTCCCACACTCACTGACAGTCAGTAACTCTCATTCTCTTTCCACACTCACAGACGGACAGTAACTCTCATTCCCTTCGACACACACTGACAGTCAGTAACTCTCATCAGCCTTCCCACACTCACTGACAGTCAGTAACGCTCATTCCCTTTCCAAACACATCGACAATCAGTAACTCTCATTCCCTTCCCGCATTCACTGACAATCTGTAACTCTCATTCCCCTCACACACTCACTGACCGTCAGTAACCTAATTTTCTTCCCACACTCACAAACAGTCAGTAACTCACATTCTCCTTCTCACACTCACTGACAGAGTAAATCTCATTCAACTTCCCACACTCATGACAGTCTTAAGTCTCATTCACTTCCGACACTCACTGACACTCAGTAAAACTCATTCCCTTCCCACACTCTCTGACAGTCAGTAACTCTCATTCACTTCCCATACACACAGACAGTTAGTAAATCTCATTCCCTTCTCACACTCACAGACAGACGGTAACTCGCATTCCCCTTCCCACACTCACAGAGAGTCAGTAACACGCTTTCCCTTCCCACACTCACAGACAGTCAGTAATTCACATTCCCTTCCCACAATCAATTAGAGTGAGTAACTCTCATTCCCTTCCTACACTCACTGACAGTCTGTAACTCTCATTCCCTTCTCACACTCACAGACATACAGTAGCTCTCATTCCCTTCCCACACTCTCTGACAGACAGTAACTCTCATTACACTTCCCATACTCACTGACAGTCAGTAACTTTTATTCCCTTCCCACACTCACTGACTGTCGGTAACTCTCATTCCCTTCCAACGTTCACTGAAAGTCCGTAACTCTCATTCCCTTCCCACACTCACTGACAGTCAGTAACTCTCATTCCGTTCCCACATACATTGACAGTCAGTAACTCTCATTCCCATCCCACAATCAATGAGAGTCAGTAACTCTCATTCCCTTCCTACACTCACTGACAGTCAGTTACACTCATTCCCTTTCCACACTCACTGCCAGTCAGTAACTCTCATTCCCTTTTCACACTCACAGACAGACAGTAACTCACATTCCCTTCCCACACGCTCTGACAGACTGTAACTCTCATTCCCTTGACATATCAGTGACAGTCAGTAGCTCTCATTCCCCTTCCCACACTCACTGACACTCAGTAACTCTCATTCATTTCCACGTTCACTGAAAGTCCGTAACTCTCATTCCCTTTGCACACTCTCTGACAGACAATAACTCTCATTCCCTTCCCGTACTCACTGGCAGTCAGTAACTCTCGTTCCCCTTCTCCCAGTCACTGACACTGTAAATCTCATACCCTTTCCCACACTCACTGACCGTCAGTAAGTCTCATTCATTCCCACACTCACTGTCAGTCAGTTACTCTCAATCCCAACCCACAATCACTGACAGTCTGTACATCACATTCCGTTCTCACACTCACAGACAGTCAGTAACTTTCATTCCCCTTCCCACATTCATTGACAGCCAGTAAGTCTCTTTCCCCTTCCCACACTCACTGGCAGTCAGTAACTCTCTTTCCCTTCTCACACTCCCTGACAGTCAGTAACTCTCTTTCCCTTCCCACACTCAAAGACAGACAGTAACTCTCATTGCACTTCCCATACTCACTGTCAGTCAGTAACTTTCATTCCCTTCCCACACTCACTGACTGTCGGTAACTCTCATTCCCTTCCAACGTTCACTGAAAGTCCGTAACTCTCATTCCCTTCCCACACTCACTGACAGTCAGTAACTCTCATTCCGTTCCCACATACATTGACAGTCAGTAACTCTCATTCCCATCCCACAATCAATGAGAGTCAGTAACTCTCATTCCCTTCCTAAACTCACTGACAGTCAGTTGCACTCATTCCCTTTCCACACTCACTGCCAGTCAGTAACTCTCATTCCCTTTTCACACTCACAGACAGACAGTAACTCTCATTCCCTTCCCACACGCTCTGACAGACAGTAAGACTCATTCCCCTTCCCACATTCACTGAGAGTCAGTAACTCTCCTTCCCTTCTCACATTCACTGACAGTCACTAACTCACTTTCCCTTCCCACACTCACTGCCAGTCAGTAACTCTCATTCTCTTCCCACACTCACAAACAGTCAGTAACTCACATTCTCCTTCTCACTCTCACTGACAGAGTAAATCTCATTCAACTTCCCACACTCATGACAGTCTTAAGTCTCATTCACTTCCGACACTCACTGACACTCAGTAAAACTCATTCCCTTCCCACACTCTCTGACAGTCAGTAACTCTCATTCCCTTCTCACATTCACTGACAGTCACTAACTCACTTTCCCTTCCCACACTCACTGACAGTCATTAACTCTCATTCACTTCCCACACTCACAGACTGTCAGAAACTCTCATACCCTTGCCACACTGTCAGACTGACAGAAACTCAAATTCCATTCCCACTGTCACTGACAGTCAGTAACTCTCATTCCCTTCCCACACCCACAGTCAGTCAGTAACTCTCTTTCCCTTCTCACATTCACTGACAGTCACTAACTCACTGACAGTCATTAACTCTGATTCACTTCCCACATTCACTGACAGTCAGTAACTCTCATTCACCTTCCCACACTCAGACAGTCAGTAAAACTCATTCCCTTCCACACTCTATGATAGACAGTAACTCTCATTCGCTTCCCACTCTCTCTGACAGTCAGTAACTCTCATTCCCTTCCCATACTCACTGACAGTTAGTAAATCTCATTCCATTCTCACACTCACTGACAGTCATTATCTCTCATTCCCTTCTCACACACATTGACAGTCAGTAACTCTCATTCCCTTCACACACCCACAGACAGATGGTAACTCACATTCCCTTCCCACACTCACTGACAGTCAGTAACTCTCTTTCCCTTCTCACACTCACTGAGAGTCTGTAAATCTCATTCCACTTCCCACACTCACTGACAGTCAGTGAGTCTCATTCACCTCCCACACACACTGCCAGTCAGTAACTCTCATTCACTTTCCACACTCACAGTCAGTCAGTAATTCTCATTCATTTCCCACACTCACTGTCAGTCAGTAACTCTCATTCCCTTCCCAATCTCACTGACCGTCAGTAACTCACATTCCCCTTCCCACACTCACTGACAGTCTGTAACGCTCATTTCCTTCTCAAACACATCGACAATCAGTAACTCTCATTCCCTTCCCACATTCACTGAAAATCTGTAACTCTCATTCCCCTCACAGTCTCACTGACAGTCAGTAACTCTCATTACCTTCCCACACACATTGACAGGCAGTAACTATCATTCCATTCCGACACTTACTGGCTGTCTGTAACTCTCTTACCCTTCCCACACTCACTGAAGTCTGTAACTCTCTTCCCTTCGCACACTCACTGATAGTCAGTAACTCTCAGTCCCCTTCTCACACTCACTGACACTGTAAATCTGATTCCCCATCCCACACACACTGTCAGTCAGTTGTCTCATTGACTTATCACACTTACTGTCAGTCAGTAGCTCTCATTCATTGCCCACACTCACTGACAGTCAGTAACTGTCAATCCCATCCCACACTCTCTGACAGACAGCACATCACATTTCCTTCTCACACTCACAGACAGTCAGTAACTTTCATTCCCCTTCCCACACTCACTGACAGTCAGTAACTCTCTTTCCCTTCCCACACACACTGACAGTCTGTAATTCTCTTCCCTTGGCACACTCACTGATAGTCAGTAACTCTCAATCGCTTCCCACACTCACTGACAGTCAGTAACTCTCATTCTCTTTCCACACTCACAGACAGACAGTAACTCTCATTCCCTTCCCACACACACTGACAGTCAGTAACTCTCATTAGCCTTCCCACACTCACTGACAGTCAGTAGTGCTCATTCCCTTCCCAAACACATCGATAATCAGTAACTCTCATTCCCTTCCCACATTCACTGACAATATGTAACTCTCATTCCCCTCACACACTCACTGACAGTCAGTCACCTAATTCTCTTCCCACACTCACAAACAGTCAGTAACTCACATTCTCCTTCTCACACTCACTGACAGAGTAAATCTCATTCAACTTCCCACACTCATGACAGTCTTAAGTCTCATTCACTTCCGACACTCACTGACACTCAGTAAAACTCATTCCCTTCCCACACTCTCTGACAGTCAGTAACTCTCATTCCCTTCTCACATTCACTGACAGTCACTAACTCACTTTCCCTTCCCACACTCACTCACAGTCATTAACTCTCATTCACTTCCCACACTCACAGACTGTCAGAAACTCTCATACCCTTGCCACACTGTCAGACTGACAGAAACTCAAATTCCATTCCCACTGTCACTGACAGTCAGTAACTCTCATTCCCTTCCCACACCCACAGTCAGTCAGTAACTCTCTTTCCCTTCTCACATTCACTGACAGTCACTAACTCACTGACAGTCATTAACTCTCATTCACTTCCCACATTCACTGACAGTCAGTAACTCTCATTCACCTTCCCACACTCACAGACAGTCAGTAAAACTCATTCCCTTCCACACTCTATGATAGACATTAACTCTCATTCGCTTCCCACTCTCTCTGACAGTCAGTAACTCTCATTCCCTTCCCATACTCACTGACAATTAGTAAATCTCATTCCATTCGCACACTCACTGACAGTCATTATCTCTCATTCCCTTCTCACACACATTGACAGTCAGTAACTCTCATTCCCTTCACACACCCACAGACAGATGGTAACTCACATTCCCTTCCCACACTCACTGACAGTCAGTAACTCTCTTTCCCTTCTCACACTCTCTGAGAGTCTGTAAATCTCATTCCACTTCACACACTCACTGACAGTCAGTGAGTCTCATTCACCTCCCACACACACTGCCAGTCAGTAACTCTCATTCACTTTCCACACTCACAGTCAGTCAGTAATTCTCATTCATTTCCCACACTCACTGTCAGTCAGTAACTCTCATTCCCTTCCCACAGTCACTGACCGTCAGTAACTCACATTCCCCTTCCCACACTCACTGACAGTCTGTAACGCTCATTTCCTTCTCAAACACATCGACAATCAGTAACTCTCATTCCCTTCCCACATTCACTGAAAATCTGTAACTCTCATTCCCCTCACAGTCTCACTGACAGTCAGTAACTCTCATTCCCCTTCCCACACTCACAGACACTCAGTAAAACTCATTCCCTTCCCACACTCTCTGACAGTCAGTAAGTCTCATTCACTTCCCACACTCACTGTCAGTCAGTTACTCTCAATCCCATCCCACAATCACTGACAGACTGTACATCACATTTCGTTCTCACACTCACAGACAGTCAGAACCTTTCATTCCCCTTCCCACACTCACTGACAGTCAGTAACTCTCATTCTCTTTCCACACTCACAGACAGTAACTCTCATTCCCTTCCCACACACACTGACAGTCAGTAACTCTCATTAGCCTTCCCACACTCACTGACAGTCAGTAGTGCTCATTCCCTTCCCAAACACATCGATAATCAGTAACTCTCATTCCCTTCCCACATTCACTGACAATATGTAACTCTCATTCCCCTCACTCACTCACTGACAGTCAGTCACCTAATTCTCTTCCCACACTCACAAACAGTCAGTAACTCACATTCTCCTTCTCACACTCACTGACAGAGTAAATCTCATTCAACTTCCCACACTCATGATAGTCTTAAGTCTCATTCACTTCCGACACTCACTGACACTCAGTAAAACTCATTCCCTTCCCACACTCTCTGACAGTCAGTAACTCTCATTCACTTCCCATACACACAGACAGTTAGTAAATCTCATTCCCTTCTCACACTCACAGACAGACGGTAACTCGCATTCTCCTTCCCACACTCACAGAGAGTCAGTAACACGCTTTCCCTTCCCACACTCACAGACAGTCAGTAATTCACATTCCCTTCCCACAATCAATTAGAGTGAGTAACTCTCATTCCCTTCCTACACTCACTGACAGTCTGTAACTCTCATTCCCTTCTCACACTCACAGACAGACAGTAGCTCTCATTCCCTTCCCACACTCTCTGACAGACAGTAACTCTCATTACACTTCCCATACTCACTGACAGTCAGTAACTTTTATTCCCTTCCCACACTCACTGACTGTCGGTAACTCTCATTCCCTTCCAACGTTCACTGAAAGTCCGTAACTCTCATTCCCTTCCCACACTCACTGACAGTCAGTAACTCTCATTCCGTTCCCACATACATTGACAGTCAGTAACTCTCATTCCCATCCCACAATCAATGAGAGTCAGTAACTCTCATTCCCTTCCTACACTCACTGACAGTCAGTTACACTCATTCCCTTTCCACACTCACTGCCAGTCAGTAACTCTCATTCCCTTTTCACACTCACAGACAGACAGTAACTCACATTCCCTTCCCACACGCTCTGACAGACTGTAACTCTCATTCCCTTGACATATCAGTGACAGTCAGTAGCTCTCATTCCCCTTCCCACACTCACTGACACTCAGTAACTCTCATTCATTTCCACGTTCACTGAAAGTCCGTAACTCTCATTCCCTTTGCACACTCTCTGACAGACAATAACTCTCATTCCCTTCCCGTACTCACTGGCAGTCAGTAACTCTCGTTCCCCTTCTCCCAGTCACTGACACTGTAAATCTCATACCCTTTCCCACACTCACTGACCGTCAGTAAGTCTCATTCATTCCCACACTCACTGTCAGTCAGTTACTCTCAATCCCAACCCACAATCACTGACAGTCTGTACATCACATTCCGTTCTCACACTCACAGACAGTCAGTAACTTTCATTCCCCTTCCCACATTCATTGACAGCCAGTAAGTCTCTTTCCCCTTCCCACACTCACTGGCAGTCAGTAACTCTCTTTCCCTTCTCACACTCCCTGACAGTCAGTAACTCTCTTTCCCTTCCCACACTCAAAGACAGACAGTAACTCTCATTGCACTTCCCATACTCACTGTCAGTCAGTAACTTTCATTCCCTTCCCACACTCACTGACTGTCGGTAACTCTCATTCCCTTCCAACGTTCACTGAAAGTCCGTAACTCTCATTCCCTTCCCACACTCACTGACAGTCAGTAACTCTCATTCCGTTCCCACATACATTGACAGTCAGTAACTCTCATTCCCATCCCACAATCAATGAGAGTCAGTAACTCTCATTCCCTTCCTAAACTCACTGACAGTCAGTTGCACTCATTCCCTTTCCACACTCACTGCCAGTCAGTAACTCTCATTCCCTTTTCACACTCACAGACAGACAGTAACTCTCATTCCCTTCCCACACGCTCTGACAGACAGTAACTCTCATTCCCTTGACATATCAGTGACAGTCAGTAGCTCTCATTCACTTTCCACACTCACTGACACTCAGTAAAACTCATTCCCTTCCCACACTCTCTGACAGACTGTAAGACTCATTCCCCTTCCCACATTCACTGAGAGTCAGTAACTCTCCTTCCCTTCTCACATTCACTGACAGTCACTAACTCACTTTCCCTTCCCACACTCACTGCCAGTCAGTAACTCTCATTCTCTTCCCACACTCACAAACAGTCAGTAACTCACATTCTCCTTCTCACTCTCACTGACAGAGTAAATCTCATTCAACTTCCCACACTCATGACAGTCTTAAGTCTCATTCACTTCCGACACTCACTGACACTCAGTAAAACTCATTCCCTTCCCACACTCTCTGACAGTCAGTAACTCTCATTCCCTTCTCACATTCACTGACAGTCACTAACTCACTTTCCCTTCCCACACTCACTGACAGTCATTAACTCTCATTCACTTCCCACACTCACAGACTGTCAGAAACTCTCATACCCTTGCCACACTGTCAGACCGACAGAAACTCAAATTCCATTCCCACTGTCACTGACAGTCAGTAACTCTCATTCCCTTCCCACACCCACAGTCAGTCAGTAACTCTCTTTCCCTTCTCACATTCACTGACAGTCACTAACTCACTGGCAGTCATTAACTCTCATTCACTTCCCACATTCACTGACAGTCAGTAACTCTCATTCACCTTCCCACACTCACAGACAGTCAGTAAAACTCATTCCCTTCCACACTCTATGATAGACATTAACTCTCATTCGCTTCCCACTCTCTCTGACAGTCAGTAACTCTCATTCCCTTCCCATACTCACTGACAATTAGTAAATCTCATTCCATTCGCACACTCACTGACAGTCATTATCTCTCATTCCCTTCTCACACACATTGACAGTCAGTAACTCTCATTCCCTTCACACACCCACAGACAGATGGTAACTCACATTCCCTTCCCACACTCACTGACAGTCAGTAACTCTCTTTCCCTTCTCACACTCTCTGAGAGTCTGTAAATCTCATTCCACTTCCCACACTCACTGACAGTCAGTGAGTCTCATTCACCTCCCACACACACTGCCAGTCAGTAACTCTCATTCACTTTCCACACTCACAGTCAGTCAGTAATTCTCATTCATTTCCCACACTCACTGTCAGTCAGTAACTCTCATTCCCTTCCCACACTCACTGACCGTCAATAACTCACATTCCCCTTCCCACACTCACTGACAGTCTGTAACGCTCATTTCCTTCTCAAACACATCGACAATCAGTAACTCTCATTCCCTTCCCACATTCACTGAAAATCTGTAACTCTCATTCCCCTCACAGTCTCACTGACAGTCAGTAACTCTCACTCCCCTTCCCACACTCACTGACACTCAGTAAAACTCATTCCCTTCCCACACTCTCTGACAGTCAGTAAGTCTCATTCACTTCCCACACTCACTGTCAGTCAGTTACTCTCAATCCCATCCCACAATCACTGACAGACTGTACATCACATTTCGTTCTCACACTCACAGACAGTCAGAACCTTTCATTCCCCTTCCCACATTCATTGACAGCCAGTAAGTCTCTTTCCCCTTCCCACACTCACTGGCAGTCAGTAACTCTGTTTCCCTTCCCACACTCAAAGACAGACAGTAACTCTCATTCCCTTACCACCCACACTGACAGTCAATAACTTTCCATTCCCTTTCCCACACTCACTGGCAGTCAGTAACTCTCTTTCCCTTCCACACTCACTGACAGTCAGTGAGTCTCATTCACCTCCCACACACATTGACAGTCAGTAACTCTCCTTCACTTTCCACACTCACAGTCAGTCAGTAACTCTCATTCATTTCCCACACTCACTGTCAGTCAGTAACTCTCATTCCCTTCCCACACTCACTGACTGACAGTAACTCACATTCCCTTCTCACACTCACAGACAGTCGGAAATTCTCATTCCCTTCATACACTCACTGACAGTCAGTTAATCTCATTCCCCTTCCCACACTCGCTGACAGTCTGTAACGCTCATTTCCTTCTCAAGCACATCGACAATCAGTAACTCTCATTCCCTTCCCACATTCACTGACAATCTGTAACTCTCATTCCCCTCACACACTCACTGACAGTCTGTAACCGAATGCTCTTCCACACTCACAAACAGTCAGTAACTCACATTCTCCTTCTCACACTCACTGACAGAGTAAATCTCATTCAACTTCCCACACTCATGACAGTCTGAAGTCTCATTCACTTCCGACACTCACTGACACTCAGTAAAACTCATTCCCTTCCCACACTCTCTGACAGTCAGTAACTCTCATTCACTTCCCATACACACAGACAGTTAGTAAATCTCATTCCCTTCTCACACTCACAGACAGACGGTAACTCGCATTCCCCTTCCCACACTCACAGAGAGTCAGTAACACGCTTTCCCTTCCCACACTCACAGACAGTCAGTAATTCACATTCCCTTCCCACAATCAATTAGAGTGAGTAACTCTCATTTCCTTCCTACACTCACTGACAGTCTGTAACTCTCATTCCCTTCCCACACCCACATTCAGTCAGTAACTCTCATTCCACTTCCCACACTCTCTGACAGTCATTAACGCTCATTCCCTTCTTACACTCACTGACAGTCAGTGCATCTCATTCCCCTTCCCACATTCAGTGACAGTCAGTAAAACACATTCACTTCTCACACTCACAGACAGACAGTAGCTCTCATTCCCTTCCCACACTCTCTGACAGACAGTAACTCTCATTACACTTCCCATACTCACTGACAGTCAGTAACTTTCATTCCCTTCCCACACTCACTGACTGCCGGTAACTCTCATTCCCTTCCAACGTTCACTGAACGTCCGTAACTCTCATTCCCTTCCCACACTCACTGACAGTCAGTAACTCTCATTCCGTTCCCACATACATTGACAGTCAGTAACTCTCATTCCCATCCCACAATCAATGAGAGTCAGTAACTCTCATTCCCTTCCTACACTCACTGACAGTCAGTTACACTGATTCCCTTTCCACACTCACTGCCAGTCAGTAACTCTCATTCCCTTTTCACACTCACAGACAGACAGTAACTCACATTCCCTTCCCACACGCTCTGACAGACAGTAACTCTCATTCCCTTGACATATCAGTGACAGTCAGTAGCTCTCATTCACTTTCCACACTCACTGACACTCAGTAAAAGTCATTCCCTTACCACACTCTCTGACAGACTGTAAGACTCATTCCCCTTCCCACATTCACTGAGAGTCATTAACTCTCTTTCCCTTCTGACATTCACTGACAGTCACTAACTCACTTTTCCTTCCCACACTCACTGACACTCATTAACTCTCATTTACTTCCCACATTCACTGACAGTCTGTAAACCTCATTAGCTTCCTACACTCTCTGACAGTTAGTAACTCTCATTCCCCTTCCCACACTCTCTGACAGTCAGTAACTCTCATTCTCTGCCCACACTCACTGACAGTCAGTGACCCTCATTCCCTACCCACACTCACTGACAGTCAGTAACACTCATTCCCTACCCACACTCACTGACAGTCAGTAACCTCATTCCTTTCCCACACTCACTGACAGTCAGTATCTCTCATTTCCTTCCCACACCCACTGACAGTCAGTAACTCTCTTTCCCTTTCCACACTCACTGACAGTCATTAACTCTCATTCCCTTCCCACACTTACTGATAGTCATTAACTCTCATTCCTTTCCCACATTCACTGACAGTCATTAACTCTCATTCCCTTCCCACACTCACTGACAGTAAGTAACACTCATTCCCTTCCCACACTCACTGACAGTCTGTAAACCTCATTAGCTTAGTACACTCTCTGACAGTTAGTAACTCTCATTCCCCTTCCGACACTCACAGACAGTCAGTAACCTCATTCCCTTCACACAGTCACAGACAGACAGTTATTCTCATTCCCTTCCAACACTCACTGACAGTCAGTAACTCTCATTCCGCCTCCCATACTCACTGACCGTCAGCAACCATCATTCTCTACCCACACTCACTGCCCGTCAGTAATTCTAATTCCCTTCCCACACTCAGTGACAGTCAGTAACTCTAATTCCCTTCCCACACTCACTGACAGTCAGTAACTGTGATTCCCTTCCAATACTCACCGAAAGTCAGTAACTCTCATTCCCTTCTCACACTCACTAACAGTCAGTAACTCTCATTCCTTTTCCCACACTCACAGAATCTGTAACTCTCATTCCCTCCCCAAACTCACTGACAGTCAGTAACACCTATTCCCCTTCCAACACTCCCTGACAGTCAGTAACTCTCATTCACATCCCACACTCGCTGACAGTCAGTAACCTCATTCCCTTCCCACACTCATTGACTGTCAGTATCTCTCATTCCCCTTCCCACACTCACTGACAGTAACTCTCTTTCCCTTCCCACTCTCACTGACAGTCAGTAACTCTCATTCCCTTCCCACACTCTCTGACAGTCAGTAACTCTCATTCTCTGCCCACACTCCCTGACAGTCAGTGACTCTCATTCCCTTCCCACACTCACGGACAGACAGTTACTGTCAATCCCTTCCGACACTCACTGACAGTCAGTAGATCTCATTCCCTTCCCACATACACTGACAGTCAGTTACTCTCATTCCCTTTCCATACTCACTGACCATCAGCAACCATCATTGTCTACCCACACTCACTGCCCGTCAGTAACTGTAATTCCCTTCCCACATTCAGTGACAGTCAGTAACTCTCATTCCCTTCCCATACTCACCGACAGTCAGTAACACTCATTCCCTTCTCACACTCACTAACAGTCAGTAATTCTCATTCCCTTCCCACTCTCACAGAGAGTCTGTAACTCTCATTCCCCTTCCCACACTCACAGACAGTCAGTAACTCTCATTTTCCTTCCCACACTCACTGACAGTCAGTAATTCTCAATCCCTTCAAGCACCCACTGAGAGCCTGTAACTCTCATTCTCTTTCCACACTATCTGAAAGTCAGGAACTTGCATTCCCTTCCCACTCTCACTGACAGTTAGTAACTCCCATTCCCTTCCCACACTCACTGACAATCAGTAACTCCCACTCCCGTTCTCACACTCACTGACAGTCTGTAACTCTCATCCCCTTCCCACACTCACTGACAGTCAGTAACTCTCATTCTCTTTCCACACTATCTGAAAGTCAGGAACTCGCATTCCCTTCCCACTGTCACTGACAGTTAGTAACTCCCATTCCCTTCCCACACTCATTGACAGTCAATAACTCTCATTCCTTTCTCACACTCACTCACAGTCAGTAACTCTCATTCCCATCCCACCCTCACTGAAAGTCAGTAACCTCATTACCTTCCCACACTCACTAACAGTCGGTATCTCTCATTCCTTTCCCACACCCACTGACAGTCACTAACTTTCATCCCCTTCCCACACTCACTGACAGTCAGTATCTCTCATTCCCCTTCCCACTCTCACTGACAGTAACTCTCTTTCCCTTCCCACACTCACTGACAGTAACTCTCATTCCATTCCCACACTCACTGACAGTCAGCAACCCTCATTCCCTTATCACACTCATAGACAGACAGTAACTCTCATTCCCTTCTCACACTCACTGACGGTCAGTAACTCTCATTCCCTACCCATACTCACTGACAGTCAGTAACTCTGATTCCATTCCCACACTCACTGTAAGTCAGTAAATCACATTCCCTTCTCACACTGATAGACAGACAGCAACTCTCATTCCCTTCCCACACTCACTGAATGTCAGTAACTCTCATTCCCTTCCCACACTCAATGACAGTCAGTAACTCTCATTCCCTTCTCACACTCACAGGCAGATAGTAACTCTCATTCCCTTCCCACGCACAATGAGAGTCAGTAACTCTCATTCCCATTCCACACTCACTGACACTCAGTAAAACTCATTCCGTTCTCACACTCACTGACAGTCAGCAACTCTCATTCCCTTCCTAAATTTACTGTCAGTCTGTAACTGTCATTTCCCTTCCCACTATCACTGACAGTTTGTAACTATCATTCCCTTCCCACACTCAGTGACTGGCAGCAACTCTCATTCCCTTCTCACACTCACAAAAAATCAGCAACTCTCATTCCCCGTCCCACACTCACTGACAGTCAGAAAATCTCATTCCCCTTCCCACACGCACTGACAGTTAGTAAATATCATTCCCTTCTCACACTCAGTGACTGGCAGTAACTCTCATTCCCTTCTCACACTCACAGACAGTCAGCAACTCTCATTCGCATTCCCACACTAAGTGTCTGGCAGTAGCTCTCATTTCCTTCTCACACTCACTGACAGTCAATAACTCTCATTCCCTTGTCACACTCACAGACAGACAATAACTCTCATACCCTTCCCAGACTGTCTGACGGACAGAATCTCTAATTACATTCACACACTCACTGACAGTCAGTAACTCTCATTCCCTTCCCACACTAACAGACAGATAGTAACTCTCATTCTCTTCCCACACTCAATGACAATCAGTAACTCTCTTTCCCTCCCCACACTCACAGACAGTCAGTAACTCTCATTCCCTTCCTAAATTTACTGTCAGTCGGTTACTCTCATTTCCCTTCACACTCACACTGACAGTTTGTAACTATCATTCCCTTCCCACACTCAGTGACTGGCATAACTCTCATTCCCTTCTCACACTGACAGTCAGTCAGCAACACTCATTCCCATTCCCACACTCATTGACAGTCAGTAACTATCATTCCCTTCCCACACACACTCAGTGAATGGCATTAACTCTCATTCAATTCTCTCACTGACTGACAGTCAGTGACTCTCATTCCCATCCCAAACTCACTGAGAGTCAGTAACTCTCATTATCTTCCCACACTCGCTGACAGACAGTAACTCTCATTCTCTTCCCACACACACTGGTAGTCAGTAAATCACATTCCCTTCTCACACTCATAGACAGACAGTAACTCTCATTCCCCTTCCCACACTCACTGACACTCAGTAAAACTCATTCCCTTCCCACACTCACTGACAGTCAGTAACTCTCATTCCCCTTCCCACACTCACTGACAGTCAGTAAAGCTCATTCCCTTCCCAAACACATCGACAATTTGTAACTCTCAATACCCTTCCCACATTCACTGAAAATCTGTAACTCTCATTCCCCTCACACACTCACTGACATTCAGTAACTCTCATTCCCCTTCCCAAACTCACTGACACTCAGTAAAACTCATTCCCTTCCTACACTCTCTGACAGTCAGTAACTCTCATTCACTTCCCATACTCACTGATAGTTAGTAAATCACAATCCCTTCTCACACTCACAGACAGACTGTAAGTCTCATTCCCCTTCCCACACTCACTGCGAGTCAGTAACTCACTTTCCCTTCCCACACTCACTGACAGTCAGTAACTCTCATTCACTTCCCACACTCACAGTCAGTCAGTAACTTTCATTCCCTTCCCACAGTCACTGACTGTCAGTAACTCTCATTCCCTTCTCACACTCACAGACAGTCGGAAACTCTCATTCCCTTCATACACTCACTGAAAGTCAGCAAATCTCATTCCCCTACCCACACTCACAGACAGACTGTAAGTCTCATTCCCCTTCCCACACTCACTGCGAGTCAGTAACTCACTTTCCCTTCCCACACTCACTGACAGTCATTAACTCTCATTCACTTCCCACTCTCACTGAGAGTCTGTAACTCTCATTCGCTTCCCACACTCGCTGACAGTCAGTAACTCTCATTCCCCTTCGCACACTCACTGACGGTCAGTAACTCTCATTCCCCTTCCCACACTCACTGACAGTCATTAACTCTCATTCACTTCCCACATTCACTGACAGTCAGTAACTCTCATTCCCCTTCCCACACTCACTGAGAGTCATAAACTCTCATTCACTTTCCACACTCACTGCAGTCAGTAACTCTCATTCGCTTCCCACACTCACTGACAGTCAGTAACTCTCAATCCCTTCTCACACTCACAGACAGTCAGCATCTCTCATTCCATTCCCACAGTCGCTGACAGTCAGTAACTTTCATCCCCTTCCCACACTCACTGACAGTCAGTATCTCTCATTCCCCTTCCCACACTCACTGACAGTCAGCAACTCTTATTCCCTTCCCATGGTCACGGACAGTCAGTAATTTCCTTCCCACACTCAATGACAGTCATTAACTCTCATTCCATTCCAACACTCACTGACAGTCAGTAAATCACATTCCCCTTCCCACACTCTCTGACAGTCAGTAACTCTCATTCTCTGCCCACACTCACTGACAGTCAGTGACTCTCATTCCCTACCCACACTCACTGACAGTCAGTAACACTCATTCCCTACCCACACTCACTGACAGTCAGTAACCTCATTCCTTTCCCACACTCACTGACAGTCAGTATCTCTCATTTCCTTCCCACACCCACTGACAGTCAGTAACTCTCTTTCCCTTTCCACACTCACTGACAGTCATTAACTCTCATTCCCTTCCCACACTTACTGATAGTCATTAACTCTCATTCCTTTCCCACATTCACTGACAGTCATTAACTCTCATTCCCTTCCCACACTCACTGACAGTAAGTAACACTCATTCCCTTCCCACACTCACTGACAGTCTGTAAACCTCATTAGCTTAGTACACTCTCTGACAGTTAGTAACTCTCATTCCCCTTCCGACACTCACAGACAGTCAGTAACCTCATTCCCTTCACACAGTCACAGACAGACAGTTATTCTCATTCCCTTCCAACACTCACTGACAGTCAGTAACTCTCATTCCGCCTCCCATACTCACTGACCGTCAGCAACCATCATTCTCTACCCACACTCACTGCCCGTCAGTAATTCTAATTCCCTTCCCACACTCAGTGACAGTCAGTAACTCTAATTCCCTTCCCACACTCACTGACAGTCAGTAACTGTGATTCCCTTCCAATACTCACCGAAAGTCAGTAACTCTCATTCCCTTCTCACACTCACTAACAGTCAGTAACTCTCATTCCTTTTCCCACACTCACAGAATCTGTAACTCTCATTCCCTCCCCAAACTCACTGACAGTCAGTAACACCTATTCCCCTTCCAACACTCCCTGACAGTCAGTAACTCTCATTCACATCCCACACTCGCTGACAGTCAGTAACCTCATTCCCTTCCCACACTCATTGACTGTCAGTATCTCTCATTCCCCTTCCCACACTCACTGACAGTAACTCTCTTTCCCTTCCCACTCTCACTGACAGTCAGTAACTCTCATTCCCTTCCCACACTCTCTGACAGTCAGTAACTCTCATTCTCTGCCCACACTCCCTGACAGTCAGTGACTCTCATTCCCTTCCCACACTCACGGACAGACAGTTACTGTCAATCCCTTCCGACACTCACTGACAGTCAGTAGATCTCATTCCCTTCCCACATACACTGACAGTCAGTTACTCTCATTCCCTTTCCATACTCACTGACCATCAGCAACCATCATTGTCTACCCACACTCACTGCCCGTCAGTAACTGTAATTCCCTTCCCACATTCAGTGACAGTCAGTAACTCTCATTCCCTTCCCATACTCACCGACAGTCAGTAACACTCATTCCCTTCTCACACTCACTAACAGTCAGTAATTCTCATTCCCTTCCCACTCTCACAGAGAGTCTGTAACTCTCATTCCCCTTCCCACACTCACAGACAGTCAGTAACTCTCATTTTCCTTCCCACACTCACTGACAGTCAGTAATTCTCAATCCCTTCAAGCACCCACTGAGAGCCTGTAACTCTCATTCTCTTTCCACACTATCTGAAAGTCAGGAACTTGCATTCCCTTCCCACTCTCACTGACAGTTAGTAACTCCCATTCCCTTCCCACACTCACTGACAATCAGTAACTCCCACTCCCGTTCTCACACTCACTGACAGTCTGTAACTCTCATCCCCTTCCCACACTCACTGACAGTCAGTAACTCTCATTCTCTTTCCACACTATCTGAAAGTCAGGAACTCGCATTCCCTTCCCACTGTCACTGACAGTTAGTAACTCCCATTCCCTTCCCACACTCATTGACAGTCAATAACTCTCATTCCTTTCTCACACTCACTCACAGTCAGTAACTCTCATTCCCATCCCACCCTCACTGAAAGTCAGTAACCTCATTACCTTCCCACACTCACTAACAGTCGGTATCTCTCATTCCTTTCCCACACCCACTGACAGTCACTAACTTTCATCCCCTTCCCACACTCACTGACAGTCAGTATCTCTCATTCCCCTTCCCACTCTCACTGACAGTAACTCTCTTTCCCTTCCCACACTCACTGACAGTAACTCTCATTCCATTCCCACACTCACTGACAGTCAGCAACCCTCATTCCCTTATCACACTCATAGACAGACAGTAACTCTCATTCCCTTCTCACACTCACTGACGGTCAGTAACTCTCATTCCCTACCCATACTCACTGACAGTCAGTAACTCTGATTCCATTCCCACACTCACTGTAAGTCAGTAAATCACATTCCCTTCTCACACTGATAGACAGACAGCAACTCTCATTCCCTTCCCACACTCACTGAATGTCAGTAACTCTCATTCCCTTCCCACACTCAATGACAGTCAGTAACTCTCATTCCCTTCTCACACTCACAGGCAGATAGTAACTCTCATTCCCTTCCCACGCACAATGAGAGTCAGTAACTCTCATTCCCATTCCACACTCACTGACACTCAGTAAAACTCATTCCGTTCTCACACTCACTGACAGTCAGCAACTCTCATTCCCTTCCTAAATTTACTGTCAGTCTGTAACTGTCATTTCCCTTCCCACTATCACTGACAGTTTGTAACTATCATTCCCTTCCCACACTCAGTGACTGGCAGCAACTCTCATTCCCTTCTCACACTCACAAAAAATCAGCAACTCTCATTCCCCGTCCCACACTCACTGACAGTCAGAAAATCTCATTCCCCTTCCCACACGCACTGACAGTTAGTAAATATCATTCCCTTCTCACACTCAGTGACTGGCAGTAACTCTCATTCCCTTCTCACACTCACAGACAGTCAGCAACTCTCATTCGCATTCCCACACTAAGTGTCTGGCAGTAGCTCTCATTTCCTTCTCACACTCACTGACAGTCAATAACTCTCATTCCCTTGTCACACTCACAGACAGACAATAACTCTCATACCCTTCCCAGACTGTCTGACGGACAGAATCTCTAATTACATTCACACACTCACTGACAGTCAGTAACTCTCATTCCCTTCCCACACTAACAGACAGATAGTAACTCTCATTCTCTTCCCACACTCAATGACAATCAGTAACTCTCTTTCCCTCCCCACACTCACAGACAGTCAGTAACTCTCATTCCCTTCCTAAATTTACTGTCAGTCGGTTACTCTCATTTCCCTTCACACTCACACTGACAGTTTGTAACTATCATTCCCTTCCCACACTCAGTGACTGGCATAACTCTCATTCCCTTCTCACACTGACAGTCAGTCAGCAACACTCATTCCCATTCCCACACTCATTGACAGTCAGTAACTATCATTCCCTTCCCACACACACTCAGTGAATGGCATTAACTCTCATTCAATTCTCTCACTGACTGACAGTCAGTGACTCTCATTCCCATCCCAAACTCACTGAGAGTCAGTAACTCTCATTATCTTCCCACACTCGCTGACAGACAGTAACTCTCATTCTCTTCCCACACACACTGGTAGTCAGTAAATCACATTCCCTTCTCACACTCATAGACAGACAGTAACTCTCATTCCCCTTCCCACACTCACTGACACTCAGTAAAACTCATTCCCTTCCCACACTCACTGACAGTCAGTAACTCTCATTCCCCTTCCCACACTCACTGACAGTCAGTAAAGCTCATTCCCTTCCCAAACACATCGACAATTTGTAACTCTCAATACCCTTCCCACATTCACTGAAAATCTGTAACTCTCATTCCCCTCACACACTCACTGACATTCAGTAACTCTCATTCCCCTTCCCAAACTCACTGACACTCAGTAAAACTCATTCCCTTCCTACACTCTCGACAGTCAGTAACTCTCATTCACTTCCCATACTCACTGACAGTTAGTAAATCACAATCCCTTCTCACACTCACAGACAGACTGTAAGTCTCATTCCCCTTCCCACACTCACTGCGAGTCAGTAACTCACTTTCCCTTCCCACACTCACTGACAGTCAGTAACTCTCATTCACTTCCCACACTCACAGTCAGTCAGTAACTTTCATTCCCTTCCCACAGTCACTGACTGTCAGTAACTCTCATTCCCTTCTCACACTCACAGACAGTCGGAAACTCTCATTCCCTTCATACACTCACTGAAAGTCAGCAAATCTCATTCCCCTACCCACACTCACAGACAGACTGTAAGTCTCATTCCCCTTCCCACACTCACTGCGAGTCAGTAACTCACTTTCCCTTCCCACACTCACTGACAGTCATTAACTCTCATTCACTTCCCACTCTCACTGAGAGTCTGTAACTCTCATTCGCTTCCCACACTCGCTGACAGTCAGTAACTCTCATTCCCCTTCGCACACTCACTGACGGTCAGTAACTCTCATTCCCCTTCCCACACTCACTGACAGTCATTAACTCTCATTCACTTCCCACATTCACTGACAGTCAGTAACTCTCATTCCCCTTCCCACACTCACTGAGAGTCATAAACTCTCATTCACTTTCCACACTCACTGCAGTCAGTAACTCTCATTCGCTTCCCACACTCACTGACAGTCAGTAACTCTCAATCCCTTCTCACACTCACAGACAGTCAGCATCTCTCATTCCATTCCCACAGTCGCTGACAGTCAGTAACTTTCATCCCCTTCCCACACTCACTGACAGTCAGTATCTCTCATTCCCCTTCCCACACTCACTGACAGTCAGCAACTCTTATTCCCTTCCCATGGTCACGGACAGTCAGTAATTTCCTTCCCACACTCAATGACAGTCATTAACTCTCATTCCATTCCAACACTCACTGACAGTCAGTAAATCACATTCCCCTTCCCACACTCTCTGACAGTCAGTAACTCTCATTCTCTGCCCACACTCACTGACAGTCAGTGACTCTCATTCCCTACCCACACTCACTGACAGTCAGTAACACTCATTCCCTACCCACACTCACTGACAGTCAGTAACCTCATTCCTTTCCCACACTCACTGACAGTCAGTATCTCTCATTTCCTTCCCACACCCACTGACAGTCAGTAACTCTCTTTCCCTTTCCACACTCACTGACAGTCATTAACTCTCATTCCCTTCCCACACTTACTGATAGTCATTAACTCTCATTCCTTTCCCACATTCACTGACAGTCATTAACTCTCATTCCCTTCCCACACTCACTGACAGTAAGTAACACTCATTCCCTTCCCACACTCACTGACAGTCTGTAAACCTCATTAGCTTCCTACACTCTCTGACAGTTAGTAACTCTCATTCCCCTTCCGACACTCACAGACAGTCAGTAACCTCATTCCCTTCACACAGTCACAGACAGACAGTTATTCTCATTCCCTTCCAACACTCACTGACAGTCAGTAACTCTCATTCCGCCTCCCATACTCACTGACCGTCAGCAACCATCATTCTCTACCCACACTCACTGCCCGTCAGTAACTCTAATTCCCTTCCCACACTCAGTGACAGTCAGTAACTCTAATTCCCTTCCCACACTCACTGACAGTCAGTAACTGTGATTCCCTTCCAATACTCACCGAAAGTCAGTAACTCTCATTCCCTTCTCACACTCACTAACAGTCAGTACCTCTCATTCCTTTTCCCCACACTCACAGAATCTGTAACTCTCATTCCCTCCCCAAACTCACTGACAGTCAGTAACACCTATTCCCCTTCCAACACTCCCTGACAGTCAGTAACTCTCATTCACATCCCACACTCGCTGACAGTCAGTAACCTCATTCCCTTCCCACACTCATTGACTGTCAGTATCTCTCATTCCCCTTCCCACACTCACTGACAGTAACTCTCTTTCCCTTCCCACTCTCACTGACAGTCAGTAACTCTCATTCCCTTCCACACTCTCTGACAGTCAGTAACTCTCATCTCTGCCCACACTCCCTGACAGTCAGTGACTCTCATTCCCTTCCCACACTCACGGACAGACAGTTACTGTCAATCCCTTCGACACTCACTGACAGTCAGTAGATCTCATTCCCTTCCCACATACACTGACAGTCAGTTACTCTCATTCCCTTTCCATACTCACTGACCATCAGCAACCATCATTGTCTACCCATACTCACTGCCCGTCAGTAACTGTAATTCCCTTCCCACATTCAGTGACAGTCAGTAACTCTCATTCCCTTCCATACTCACCGACAGTCAGTAGTAACACTCATTCCCTTCTCACACTCACTAACAGTCAGTAATTCTCATTCCCTTCCCACTCTCACAGAGAGTCTGTAACTCTCATTCCCCTTCCCACACTCACAGACAGTCAGTAACTCTCATTTTCCTTCCCACACTCACTGACAGTCAGTAATTCTCAATCCCTTCAAGCACCCACTGAGAGCCTGTAACTCTCATTCTCTTTCCACACTATCTGAAAGTCAGGAACTTGCATTCCCTTCCCACTCTCACTGACAGTTAGTAACTCCCATTCCCTTCCCACACTCACTGACAATCAGTAACTCCCACTGCCGTTCTCACACTCACTGACAGTCTGTAACTCTCATCCCCTTCCCACACTCACTGACAGTCAGTAACTCTCATTCTCTTTCCACACTATCTGAAAGTCAGGAACTCGCATTCCCTTCCCACTGTCACTGACAGTTAGTAACTCCCATTCCCTTCCCACACTCATTGACAGTCAATAACTCTCATTCCTTTCTCACACTCACTCACAGTCAGTAACTCTCATTCCCATCCCACCCTCACTGAAAGTCAGTAACCTCATTACCTTCCCACACTCACTAACAGTCGGTATCTCTCATTCCTTTCCCACACCCACTGACAGTCACTAACTTTCATCCCCTTCCCACACTCACTGACAGTCAGTATCTCTCATTCCCCTACCCACTCTCACTGACAGTAACTCTCTTTCCCTTCCCACACTCACTGACAGTAACTCTCATTCCATTCCCACACTCACTGACAGTCAGCAACCCTCATTCCCTTATCACACTCATAGACAGACAGTAACTCTCATTCCCTTCTCACACTCACTGACGGTCAGTAACTCTCATTCCCTACCCATACTCACTGACAGTCAGTAACTCTGATTCCATTCCCACACTCACTGTAAGTCAGTAAATCACATTCCCTTCTCACACTGATAGACAGACAGCAACTCTCATTCCCTTCCCACACTCACTGAATGTCAGTAACTCTCATTCCCTTCCCACACTCAATGACAGTCAGTAACTCTCATTCCCTTCTCACACTCACAGGCAGATAGTAACTCTCATTCCCTTCCCACGCACAATGAGAGTCAGTAACTCTCATTCCCATTCCACACTCACTGACACTCAGTAAAACTCATTCCGTTCTCACACTCACTGACAGTCAGCAACTCTCATTCCCTTCCTAAATTTTCTGTCAGTCTTTAACTGTCATTTCCCTTCCCACTATCACTGACAGTTTGTAACTATCATTCCCTTCCCACACTCAGTGACTGGCAGCAACTCTCATTCCCTTCTCACACTCACAAAAAATCAGCAACTCTCATTCCCCGTCCCACACTCACTGACAGTCAGAAAATCTCATTCCCCTTCCCACACGCACTGACAGTTAGTAAATATCATTCTCTTCTCACACTCAGTGACTGGCAGTAACTCTCATTCCCTTCTCACACTCACAGACAGTCAGCAACTCTCATTCGCATTCCCACACTCACAGGCTGTCAGTAGATCTCATTCCTATCCCACTCTCACTGACAGTCAGTAACTATCATTCCCTTCCCACACTAAGTGTCTGGCAGTAGCTCTCATTTCCTTCTCACACTCACTGACAGTCAATAACTCTCATTCCCTTGTCACACTCACAGACAGACAATAACTCTCATACCCTTCCCAGACTGTCTGACGGACAGAATCTCTAATTACATTCACACACTCACTGACAGTCAGTAACTCTCATTCCCTTCCCACACTAACAGACAGATAGTAACTCTCATTCTCTTCCCACACTCAATGACAATCAGTAACTCTCTTTCCCTCCCCACACTCACAGACAGTCAGTAACTCTCATTCCCTTCCTAAATTTACTGTCAGTCGGTTACTCTCATTTCCCTTCACACTCACACTGACAGTTTGTAACTATCATTCCCTTCCCACACTCAGTGACTGGCATAACTCTCATTCCCTTCTCACACTGACAGTCAGTCAGCAACACTCATTCCCATTCCCACACTCATTGACAGTCAGTAACTATCATTCCCTTCCCACACACACTCAGTCAATGGCATTAACTCTCATTCAATTCTCTCACTGACTGACAGTCAGTGACTCTCATTCCCATCCCACACTCACTGAGAGTCAGTAACTCTCATTATCTTCCCACACTCGCTGACAGACAGTAACTCTCATTCTCTTCCCACACACACTGGTAGTCAGTAAATCACATTCCCTTCTCACACTCATAGACAGACAGTAACTCTCATTCCACTTCCCACACTCACAGACAGTCAGTAACTCTCATTCGCATCCCACACCCACAGTCAGTCAGTAACTCTCATTCCCTTCTCACACTCACAGACAGACAGTAGCTCTCATTCCCTTCCCACACTCTCTGACAGACAGTAACTCTCATTACACTTCCCATACTCACTGACAGTCAGTAACTTTCATTCCCTTACCACACTCACTGACTGTCGGTAACTCTCATTCCTTTCCAACGTTCACTGAAAGTCCGTAACTCTCATACACTTCCCACACTCACTGACACTCAGTAAAACTCATTCCCTTCCCACACTCTCTGACAGTCAGTAACACTCATTCACTTCCCATACTCACTGACAGTTAGTAAATCACATCCGCTTCTCACACTCACAGACAGACTAAGACTCATTCCCCTTCCCACATTCACTGAGAGTCAGTAACTCTCTTTCCCTTCTCACATTCACTGACAGTCACTAACTCACTTTTCCTTCCCACACTCACTGACACTCATTAACTCTCATTTACTTCCCACATTCACTGACAGTCAATAACTCTCATTCACCTATCCACACTCACTGACACTCAGTGAAACTCATTCCCTTCCACACTGTATGATAGACAGTAACTCTCATTCGCTTCCCACACTCTCTGACAGTCAGTAACTCTCATTCCCTTCCCATACTCACTGACAGTTAGTAAATCTCATTACGTTCTCACACTAACACACAGACAGTAACTCTCATTTCCCTTCCAACACTCACTGACTGTCAGTAACTCTCTTTACCTACTCACACTCACTGAACGTCAGCAACTCTCATTCACTTTGCGTACTCACTAACAGTTAGTAAATCTCACTCCCTTCTCACACTCACAGACAGACAGTAACTATCAACCCCCTTCCCACACTCACTGAGACTCATTAACTCTCATTCACTTTCCACACTGACTGACAGTCAGTAACTCTCATTCGCTTCCCACACTCACTGACAGTCAGTAACTCTCATTCCCTTCTCACACTCACAGACAGTCAGCATCTCTCATTCCCTTCCCATAGTCGCTGACAGTCAGTAACAATCATTCCCTTCCCACACTCAATGACAGTCACTAACTCACATTCCTTTCTCAGACTCACTGACAGTCAGTAAGTCTCATTCCGTTCTCACACACACAGACAGAGAGTAATTCTCATACCCTTCCCACACAGTCTGACGGACAGAAACTCTAATTCCATTCCCACACTCACTGATACTCAGCAACTCTCATTCCCTTCCCACAGACACAGACAGTCAGTAACTTTCATTCCCCTTCCCACACTAACTGACAGTCGGCAACTCTCATTCCCTTCCCAAAGTCACAGACAGTCAGTAACTGTCACTCCGTTCCCACACTCACTGACACTGTAAAACTGATTTTACTTCCCACACTCACTGACACTCAGTAAGTCTCATTCACTTATCACACTCACTGTCAGTCAGTAGCTCACATTCACTTTCCACACTCACTGATAGTCAGTAACTGTCAATCCCATCCCATACTCACTGACAGACAGTTCATCACATTCCCTTCTCACACTCACAGACAGTCAGTAAGTCTCTTTCCCTTCCCACACTCACTGACAATCAGGAACTCTCTTTCCCTTCTCACACTCACTGACAGTCAGTAACTCTCATTCCCTTCCCACATCAAAGACAGACAGTAACTCTCATTCCCGTACCACACACACTGACAGTCAGTAACTCTCATTCCCCTTCCCACACTCACTGACATTCAGTAACGCTCATTCCCTTCCCAAACACTTCGACAATCAGTAACTCTCATTCCCTTCCCACATTCACTGATAATCTGTAACTCTCATTCCCCTCGCACACTCACTGACAGTCAGTAACCTAATTCTCTTCCCACACTCACAGTCAGTAACTCTCATTCCCATCCCACTCTCACTTACAGTCCTTAAATCTCATTGCCTTCCCACACTCACTAACAGTCAGTAATTCTCATTACTCTTCCCGCTCTCACTGACACTCAGTAAAACTCATTCCCTTCCCACACTCTCTGACAGTCAGTAACTCTAATTAACTTCCAATGCTCACTGGCAGTTAGTAAATCTCATTCCCTTCTCACACTCACAGACAGACGGTAACTCTCATTCCCTTCCTACACTCACTGACAGTCAGTAATTCTCATTCCCTTCACACACTCACTGACAGTCAGTAACTCTCATTCCCCTTCCCACACTCACTGACAGTCAGTAACTCTCATTCACTTCCCACAGTCACAGACTGTCAGTAACTCTCATTCCCTTCTCACACTCACAGACAGTCGGAAACTCTCATTCCCTTCATACACTCACTGAAAGTCAGCAAATCTCATTCCCCTACCCACACTCACAGACAGACAGTAACTCTCATTCCCCTTCCCACACTCACTGACACTCAGTAAAACTCATTCCCTTCCCACACTCACTGACAGTCAGTAACTCTCATTCCCCTTCCCACACTCACTGACAGTCAGTAAAGCTCATTCCCTTCCCAAACACATCGACAATTTGTAACTCTCAATACCCTTCCCACATTCACTGAAAATCTGTAACCCTCATTCCCCTCACACACTCACTGACATTCAGTAACTCTCATTCCCCTTCCCAAACTCACTGACACTCAGTAAAACTCATTCCCTTCCTACACTCTCTGACAGTCAGTAACTCTCATTCACTTCCCATACTCACTGACAGTTAGTAAATCACAATCCCTTCTCACACTCACAGACAGACTGTAAGTCTCATTCCCCTTCCCAAACTCACTGCGAGTCAGTAACTCACTTTCCCTTCCCACACTCACTGACAGTCAGTAACTCTCATTCACTTCCCACACTCACAGTCAGTCAGTAACTTTCATTCCCTTCCCACAGTCACTGACTGTCAGTAACTCTCATTCCCTTCTCACACTCACAGACAGTCGGAAACTCTCATTCCCTTCATACACTCACTGAAAGTCAGCAAATCTCATTCCCCTACCCACACTCACAGACAGACTGTAAGTCTCATTCCCCTTCCCACACTCACTGCGAGTCAGTAACTCACTTTCCCTTCCCACACTCACTGACAGTCATTAACTCTCATTCACTTCCCACTCTCACTGAGAGTCTGTAACTCTCATTCGCTTCCCACACTCGCTGACAGTCAGTAACTCTCATTCCCCTTCGCACACTCACTGACGGTCAGTAACTCTCATTCCCCTTCCCACACTCACTGACAGTCATTAACTCTCATTCACTTCCCACATTCACTGACAGTCAGTAACTCTCATTCCCCTTCCCACACTCACTGAGAGTCATAAACTCTCATTCACTTTCCACACTCACTGCAGTCAGTAACTCTCATTCGCTTCCCACACTCACTGACAGTCAGTAACTCTCAATCCCTTCTCACACTCACAGACAGTCAGCATCTCTCATTCCATTCCCACAGTCGCTGACAGTCAGTAACTTTCATCCCCTTCCCACACTCACTGACAGTCAGTATCTCTCATTCCCCTTCCCACACTCACTGACAGTCAGCAACTCTTATTCCCTTCCCATGGTCACGGACAGTCAGTAATTTCCTTCCCACACTCAATGACAGTCATTAACTCTCATTCCATTCCTACACTCACTGACAGTCAGTAAATCACATTCCCCTTCCCACACTCTCTGACAGTCAGTAACTCTCATTCTCTGCCCACACTCACTGACATTCAGTGACTCTCATTCCCTACCCACACTCACTGACAGTCAGTAACACTCATTCCCTACCCACACTCACTGACAGTCAGTAACCTCATTCCTTTCCCACACTCACTGACAGTCAGTAACTCTCTTTCCCTTTCCACACTCACTGACAGTCATTAACTCTCATTCTCTTCCCACACTTACTGATAGTCATTAACTCTCATTCCTTTCCCACATTCACTGACAGTCATTAACTCTCATTCCCTTCCCACACTCACTGACAGTAAGTAACACTCATTCCCTTCCCACACTCACTGACAGTCTGTAAACCTCATTAGCTTCCTACACTCTCTGACAGTTAGTAACTCTCATTCCCCTTCCGACACTCACAGACAGTCAGTAACCTCATTCCCTTCACACAGTCACAGACAGACAGTTATTCTCATTCCCTTCCAACACTCACTGACAGTCAGTAACTCTCATTCCGCCTCCCATACTCACTGACCGTCAGCAACCATCATTCTCTACCCACACTCACTGCCCGTCAGTAACTCTAATTCCCTTCCCACACTCAGTGACAGTCAGTAACTCTAATTCCCTTCCCACACTCACTGACAGTCAGTAACTGTGATTCCCTTCCAATACTCACCGAAAGTCAGTAACTCTCATTCCCTTCTCACATTCACTAACAGTCAGTAACTCTCATTCCTTTTCCCACACTCACAGAATCTGTAACTCTCATTCCCTCCCCAAACTCACTGACAGTCAGTAACACCTATTCCCCTTCCAACACTCCCTGACAGTCAGTAACTCTCATTCACATCCCACACTCGCTGACAGTCAGTAACCTCATTCCCTTCCCACACTCATTGACTGTCAGTATCTCTCATTCCCCTTCCCACACTCACTGACAGTAACTCTCTTTCCCTTCCCACTCTCACTGACAGTCAGTAACTCTCATTCCCTTCCCACACTCTCTGACAGTCAGTAACTCTCATTCTCTGCCCACACTCCCTGACAGTCAGTGACTCTCATTCCCTTCCCACACTCACGGACAGACAGTTACTGTCAATCCCTTCCGACACTCACTGACAGTCAGTAGATCTCATTCCCTTCCCACATACACTGACAGTCAGTTACTCTCATTCCCTTTCCATACTCACTGACCATCAGCAACCATCATTGTCTACCCACACTCACTGCCCGTCAGTAACTGTAATTCCCTTCCCACATTCAGTGACAGTCAGTAACTCTCATTCCCTTCCCATACTCACCGACAGTCAGTAACACTCATTCCCTTCTCACACTCACTAACAGTCAGTAATTCTCATTCCCTTCCCACTCTCACAGAGAGTCTGTAACTCTCATTCCCCTTCCCACACTCACAGACAGTCAGTAACTCTCATTTTCCTTCCCACACTCACTGACAGTCAGTAATTCTCAATCCCTTCAAGCACCCACTGAGAGCCTGTAACTCGCATTCTCTTTCCACACTATCTGAAAGTCAGGAACTTGCATTCCCTTCCCACTCTCACTGACAGTTAGTAACTCCCATTCCCTTCCCACACTCACTGACAATCAGTAACTCCCACTCCCGTTCTCACACTCACTGACAGTCTGTAACTCTCATCCCCTTCCCACACTCACTGACAGTCAGTAACTCTCATTCTCTTTCCACACTATCTGAAAGTCAGGAGCTCGCATTCCCTTCCCACTCTCACTGACAGTAACTCTCTTTCCCTTCCCACACTCACTGACAGTAACTCTCATTCCATTCCCACACTCACTGACAGTCAGCAACCCTCATTCCCTTATCACACTCATAGACAGACAGTAACTCTCATTCCCTTCTCACACTCACTGACGGTCAGTAACTCTCATTCCCTACCCATACTCACTGACAGTCAGTAACTCTGATTCCATTCCCACACTCACTGTAAGTCAGTAAATCACATTCCCTTCTCACACTGATAGACAGACAGCAACTCTCATTCCCTTCCCACACTCACTGAATGTCAGTAACTCTCATTCCCTTCCCACACTCAATGACAGCCAGTAACTCTCATTCCCTTCTCACACTCTCAGGCAGATAGTAACTCTCATTCCCTTCCCACGCACAATGAGAGTCAGTAACTCTCATTCCCATTCCACACTCACTGACACTCAGTAAAACTCATTCCGTTCTCACACTCACTGACAGTCAGCAACTCTCATTCCCTTCCTAAATTTACTGTCAGTCTGTAACTGTCATTTCCCTTCCCACTATCACTGACAGTTTGTAACTATCATTCCCTTCCCACACTCAGTGACTGGCAGCAACTCTCATTCCCTTCTCACACTCAGAAAAAATCAGCAACTCTCATTCCCCGTCCCACACTCACTGACAGTCAGAAAATCTCATTCCCCTTCCCACACGCACTGACAGTTAGTAAATATCATTCCCTTCTCACACTCAGTGACTGGCAGTAACTCTCATTCCCTTCTCACACTCACAGACAGTCAGCAACTCTCATTCGCATTCCCACACTCACAGGCTGTCAGTAGATCTCATTCCTATCCCACTCTCACTGACAGTCAGTAACTATCATTCCCTTCCCACACTAAGTGTCTGGCAGTAGCTCTCATTTCCTTCTCACACTCACTGACAGTCAATAACTCTCATTCCCTTGTCACACTCACAGACAGACAATAACTCTCATACCCTTCCCAGACTGTCTGACGGACAGAATCTCTAATTACATTCACACACTCACTGACAGTCAGTAACTCTCATTCCCTTCCTACACTCACTGACAGTCAGTAATTCTCATTCCCTTCACACACTCACTGACAGTCAGTAACTCTCATTCCCCTTCCCACACTCACTGACAGTCAGTAACTTTCATTCACTTCCCACAGTCACTGACTGTCAGTAACTCTCATTCCCTTCTCACACTCACAGACAGTCGGAAACTCTCATTCCCTTCATACACTCACTGAAAGTCAGCAAATCTCATTCCCCTACCCACACTCACAGACAGACAGTAACTCTCATTCCCCTTCCCACACTCACTGACACTCAGTAAAACTCATTCCCTTCCCACACTCACTGACAGTCAGTAACTCTCATTCCCCTTCCCACACTCACTGACAGTCAGTAAAGCTCATTCCCTTCCCAAACACATCGACAATTTGTAACTCTCAATACCCTTCCCACATTCACTGAAAATCTGTAACTCTCATTCCCCTCACACACTCACTGACATTCAGTAACTCTCATTCCCCTTCCCAATCTCACACTCAGTAAAACTCATTCCCTTCCTACACTCTCTGACAGTCAGTAACTCTCATTCACTTCCCATACTCACTGACAGTTAGTAAATCACAATCCCTTCTCACACTCACAGACAGACTGTAAGTCTCATTCCCCTTCCCACACTCACTGCGAGTCAGTAACTCACTTGCCCTTCCCACACTCACTGACAGTCAGTAACTCTCATTCACTTCCCACACTCACAGTCAGTCAGTAACTTTCATTCCCTTCCCACAGTCACTGACTGTCAGTAACTCTCATTCCCTTCTCACACTCACAGACAGTCGGAAACTCTCATTCCCTTCATACACTCACTGAAAGTCAGCAAATCTCATTCCCCTACCCACACTCACAGACAGACTGTAAGTCTCATTCCCCTTCCCACACTCACTGCGAGTCAGTAACTCACTTTCCCTTCCCACACTCACTGACAGTCATTAACTCTCATTCACTTCCCACTCTCACTGAGAGTCTGTAACTCTCATTCACTTTCCACACTCGCTGACAGTCAGTAACTCTCATTCCCCTTCGCACACTCACTGACGGTCAGTAACTCTCATTCCCCTTCCCACACTCACTGACAGTCATTAACTCTCATTCACTTCCCACATTCACTGACAGTCAGTAACTCTCATTCCCCTTCCCACACTCACTGAGAGTCATAAACTCTCATTCACTTTCCACACTCACTGCAGTCAGTAACTCTCATTCGCTTCCCACACTCACTGACAGTCAGTAACTCTCAATCCCTTCTCACACTCACAGACAGTCAGCATCTCTCATTCCATTCCCACAGTCGCTGACAGTCAGTAACTTTCATCCCCTTCCCACACTCACTGACAGTCAGTATCTCTCATTCCCCTTCCCACACTCACTGACAGTCAGCAACTCTTATTCCCTTCCCATGGTCACGGACAGTCAGTAATTTCCTTCCCACACTCAATGACAGTCATTAACTCTCATTCCATTCCAACACTCACTGACAGTCAGTAAATCACATTCCCCTTCCCACACTCTCTGACAGTCAGTAACTCTCATTCTCTGCCCACACTCACTGACAGTCAGTGACTCTCATTCCCTACCCACACTCACTGACAGTCAGTAACACTCATTCCCTACCCACACTCACTGACAGTCAGCAACCCTCATTCCCTTATCACACTCATAGACAGACAGTAACTCTCATTCCCTTCTCACACTCACTGACGGTCAGTAACTCTCATTCCCTACCCATACTCACTGACAGTCAGTAACTCTGATTCCATTCCCACACTCACTGTAAGTCAGTAAATCACATTCCCTTCTCACACTGATAGACAGACAGCAACTCTCATTCCCTTCCCACACTCACTGAATGTCAGTAACTCTCATTCCCTTCCCACACTCAATGACAGCCAGTAACTCTCATTCCCTTCTCACACTCACAGGCAGATAGTAACTCTCATTCCCTTCCCACGCACAATGAGAGTCAGTAACTCTCATTCCCATTCCACACTCACTGACACTCAGTAAAACTCATTCCGTTCTCACACTCACTGACAGTCAGCAACTCTCATTCCCTTCCTAAATTTACTGTCAGTCTGTAACTGTCATTTCCCTTCCCACTATCACTGACAGTTTGTAACTATCATTCCCTTCCCACACTCAGTGACTGGCAGCAACTCTCATTCCCTTCTCACACTCACAAAAAATCAGCAACTCTCATTCCCCGTCCCACACTCACTGACAGTCAGAAAATCTCATTCCCCTTCCCACACGCACTGACAGTTAGTAAATATCATTCCCTTCTCACACTCAGTGACTGGCAGTAACTCTCATTCCCTTCTCACACTCACAGACAGTCAGCAACTCTCATTCGCATTCCCACACTCACAGGCTGTCAGTAGATCTCATTCCTATCCCACTCTCACTGACAGTCAGTAACTATCATTCCCTTCCCACACTAAGTGTCTGGCAGTAGCTCTCATTTCCTTCTCACACTCACTGACAGTCAATAACTCTCATTCCCTTGTCACACTCACAGACAGACAATAACTCTCATACCCTTCCCAGACTGTCTGACGGACAGAATCTCTAATTACATTCACACACTCACTGACAGTCAGTAACTCTCATTCCCTTCCTACACTCACTGACAGTCAGTAATTCTCATTCCCTTCACACACTCACTGACAGTCAGTAACTCTCATTCCCCTTCCCACACTCACTGACAGTCAGTAACTCTCATTCACTTCCCACAGTCACAGACTGTCAGTAACTCTCATTCCCTTCTCACACTCACAGACAGTCGGAAACTCTCATTCCCTTCATACACTCACTGAAAGTCAGCAAATCTCATTCCCCTACCCACACTCACAGACAGACAGTAACTCTCATTCCCCTTCCCACACTCACTGACACTCAGTAAAACTCATTCCCTTCCCACACTCACTGACAGTCAGTAACTCTCATTCCCCTTCCCACACTCACTGACAGTCAGTAAAGCTCATTCCCTTCCCAACACATCGACAATTTGTAACTCTCAATACCCTTCCCACATTTACTGAAAATCTGTAACTCTCATTCCCCTCACACACTCACTGACATTCAGTAACTCTCATTCCCCTTCCCAATCTCACTGACACTCAGTAAAACTCATTCCCTTCCTACACTCTCTGACAGTCAGTAACTCTCATTCACTTCCCATACTCACTGACAGTTAGTAAATCACAATCCCTTCTCACACTCACAGACAGACTGTAAGTCTCATTCCCCTTCCCACACTCACTGCGAGTCAGTAACTCACTTTCCCTTCCCACACTCACTGACAGTCAGTAACTCTCATTCACTTCCCACACTCACAGTCAGTCAGTAACTTTCATTCCCTTCCCACAGTCACTGACTGTCAGTAACTCTCATTCCCTTCTCACACTCACAGACAGTCGGAAACTCTCATTCCCTTCATACACTCACTGAAAGTCAGCAAATCTCATTCCCCTACCCACACTCACAGACAGACTGTAAGTCTCATTCCCCTTCCCACACTCACTGCGAGTCAGTAACTCACTTTCCCTTCCCACACTCACTGACAGTCATTAACTCTCATTCACTTCCCACTCTCACTGAGAGTCTGTAACTCTCATTCACTTCCCACACTCGCTGACAGTCAATAACTCTCATTCCCCTTCGCACACTCACTGACGGTCAGTAACTCTCATTCCCCTTCCCACACTCACTGACAGTCATTAACTCTCATTCACTTCCCACATTCACTGACAGTCAGTAACTCTCATTCCCCTTCCCACACTCACTGAGAGTCATAAACTCTCATTCACTTTCCACACTCACTGCAGTCAGTAACTCTCATTCGCTTCCCACACTCACTGACAGTCAGTAACTCTCAATCCCTTCTCACACTCACAGACAGTCAGCATCTCTCATTCCATTCCCACAGTCGCTGACAGTCAGTAACTTTCATCCCCTTCCCACACTCACTGACAGTCAGTATCTCTCATTCCCCTTCCCACACTCACTGACAGTCAGCAACTCTTATTCCCTTCCCATGGTCACGGACAGTCAGTAATTTCCTTCCCACACTCAATGACAGTCATTAACTCTCATTCCATTCCAACACTCACTGACAGTCAGTAAATCACATTCCCCTTCCCACACTCTCTGACAGTCAGTAACTCTCATTCTCTGCCCACACTCACTGACAGTCAGTGACTCTCATTCCCTACCCACACTCACTGACAGTCAGTAACACTCATTCCCTACCCACACTCACTGACAGTCAGTAACCTCATTCCTTTCCCACACTCACTGACAGTCAGTATCTCTCATTTCCTTCCCACACCCACTGACAGTCAGTAACTCTCTTTCCCTTTCCACACTCACTGACAGTCATTAACTCTCATTCCCTTCCCACACTTACTGATAGTCATTAACTCTCATTCCTTTCCCACATTCACTGACAGTCATTAACTCTCATTCCCTTCCCACACTCACTGACAGTAAGTAACACTCATTCCCTTCCCACACTCACTGACAGTCTGTAAACCTCATTAGCTTCCTACACTCTCTGACAGTTAGTAACTCTCATTCCCCTTCCGACACTCACAGACAGTCAGTAACCTCATTCCCTTCACACAGTCACAGACAGACAGTTATTCTCATTCCCTTCCAACACTCACTGACAGTCAGTAACTCTCATTCCGCCTCCCATACTCACTGACCGTCAGCAACCATCATTCTCTACCCACACTCACTGCCCGTCAGTAACTCTAATTCCCTTCCCACACTCAGTGACAGTCAGTAACTCTAATTCCCTTCCCACACTCACTGACAGTCAGTAACTGTGATTCCCTTCCAATACTCACCGAAAGTCAGTAACTCTCATTCCCTTCTCACACTCACTAACAGTCAGTAACCCTCATTCCTTTTCCCACACTCACAGAATCTGTAACTCTCATTCCCTCCCCAAACTCACTGACAGTCAGTAACACCTATTCCCCTTCCAACACTCCCTGACAGTCAGTAACTCTCATTCACATCCCACACTCGCTGACAGTCAGTAACCTCATTCCCTTCCCACACTCATTGACTGTCAGTATCTCTCATTCCCCTTCCCACACTCACTGACAGTAACTCTCTTTCCCTTCCCACTCTCACTGACAGTCAGTAACTCTCATTCCCTTCCCACACTCTCTGACAGTCAGTAACTCTCATTCTCTGCCCACACTCCCTGACAGTCAGTGACTCTCATTCCCTTCCCACACTCACGGACAGACAGTTACTGTCAATCCCTTCCGACACTCACTGACAGTCAGTAGATCTCATTCCCTTCCCACATACACTGACAGTCAGTTACTCTCATTCCCTTTCCATACTCACTGACCATCAGCAACCATCATTGTCTACCCACACTCACTGCCCGTCAGTAACTGTAATTCCCTTCCCACATTCAGTGACAGTCAGTAACTCTCATTCCCTTCCCATACTCACCGACAGTCAGTAACACTCATTCCCTTCTCACACTCACTAACAGTCAGTAATTCTCATTCCCTTCCCACTCTCACAGAGAGTCTGTAACTCTCATTCCCCTTCCCACACTCACAGACAGTCAGTAACTCTCATTTTCCTTCCCACACTCACTGACAGTCAGTAATTCTCAATCCCTTCAAGCACCCACTGAGAGCCTGTAACTCTCATTCTCTTTCCACACTATCTGAAAGTCAGGAACTTGCATTCCCTTCCCACTCTCACTGACAGTTAGTAACTCCCATTCCCTTCCCACACTCACTGACAATCAGTAACTCCCACTCCCGTTCTCACACTCACTGACAGTCTGTAACTCTCATCCCCTTCCCACACTCACTGACAGTCAGTAACTCTCATTCTCTTTCCACACTATCTGAAAGTCAGGAACTCGCATTCCCTTCCCACTGTCACTGACAGTTAGTAACTCCCATTCCCTTCCCACACTCATTGACAGTCAATAACTCTCATTCCTTTCTCACACTCACTCACAGTCAGTAACTCTCATTCCCATCCCACCCTCACTGAAAGTCAGTAACCTCATTACCTTCCCACACTCACAAACAGTCGGTATCTCTCATTCCCTTCCCACACCCACTGACAGTCACTAACTTTCATCCCCTTCCCACACTCACTGACAGTCAGTATCTCTCATTCCCCTTCCCACTCTCACTGACAGTAACTCTCTTTCCCTTCCCACACTCACTGACAGTAACTCTCATTCCATTCCCACACTCACTGACAGTCAGCAACCCTCATTCCCTTATCACACTCATAGACAGACAGTAACTCTCATTCCCTTCTCACACTCACTGACGGTCAGTAACTCTCATTCCCTACCCATACTCACTGACAGTCAGTAACTCTGATTCCATTCCCACACTCACTGTAAGTCAGTAAATCACATTCCCTTCTCACACTGATAGACAGACAGCAACTCTCATTCCCTTCCCACACTCACTGAATGTCAGTAACTCTCATTCCCTTCCCACACTCAATGACAGCCAGTAACTCTCATTCCCTTCTCACACTCACAGGCAGATAGTAACTCTCATTCCCTTCCCACGCACAATGAGAGTCAGTAACTCTCATTCCCATTCCACACTCACTGACACTCAGTAAAACTCATTCCGTTCTCACACTCACTGACAGTCAGCAACTCTCATTCCCTTCCTAAATTTACTGTCAGTCTGTAACTGTCATTTCCCTTCCCACTATCACTGACAGTTTGTAACTATCATTCCCTTCCCACACTCAGTGACTGGCAGCAACTCTCATTCCCTTCTCACACTCACAAAAAATCAGCAACTCTCATTCCCCGTCCCACACTCACTGACAGTCAGAAAATCTCATTCCCCTTCCCACACGCACTGACAGTTAGTAAATATCATTCCCTTCTCACACTCAGTGACTGGCAGTAACTCTCATTCCCTTCTCACACTCACAGACAGTCAGCAACTCTCATTCGCATTCCCACACTCACAGGCTGTCAGTCGATCTCATTCCTATCCCACTCTCACTGACAGTCAGTAACTATCATTCCCTTCCCACACTAAGTGTCTGGCAGTAGCTCTCATTTCCTTCTCACACTCACTGACAGTCAATAACTCTCATTCCCTTCCCATACTCACCGACAGTCAGTAACACTCATTCCCTTCTCACACTCACTAACAGTCAGTAATTCTCATTCCCTTCCCACTCTCACAGAGAGTCTGTAACTCTCATTCCCCTTCCCACACTCACAGACAGTCAGTAACTCTCATTTTCCTTCCCACACTCACTGACAGTCAGTAATTCTCAATCCCTTCAAGCACCCACTGAGAGCCTGTAACTCTCATTCTCTTTCCACACTATCTGAAAGTCAGGAACTTGCATTCCCTTCCCACTCTCACTGACAGTTAGTAACTCCCATTCCCTTCCCACACTCACTGACAATCAGTAACTCCCACTCCCGTTCTCACACTCACTGACAGTCTGTAACTCTCATCCCCTTCCCACACTCACTGACAGTCAGTAACTCTCATTCTCTTTCCACACTATCTGAAAGTCAGGAACTCGCATTCCCTTCCCACTGTCACTGACAGTTAGTAACTCCCATTCCCTTCCCACACTCATTGACAGTCAATAACTCTCATTCCTTTCTCACACTCACTCACAGTCAGTAACTCTCATTCCCATCCCACCCTCACTGAAAGTCAGTAACCTCATTACCTTCCCACACTCACTAACAGTCGGTATCTCTCATTCCCTTCCCACACCCACTGACAGTCACTAACTTTCATCCCCTTCCCACACTCACTGACAGTCAGTATCTCTCATTCCCCTTCCCACTCTCACTGACAGTAACTCTCTTTCCCTTCCCACACTCACTGACAGTAACTCTCATTCCATTCCCACACTCACTGACAGTCAGCAACCCTCATTCCCTTATCACACTCATAGACAGACAGTAACTCTCATTCCCTTCTCACACTCACTGACGGTCAGTAACTCTCATTCCCTACCCATACTCACTGACAGTCAGTAACTCTGATTCCATTCCCACACTCACTGTAAGTCAGTAAATCACATTCCCTTCTCACACTGATAGACAGACAGCAACTCTCATTCCCTTCCCACACTCACTGAATGTCAGTAACTCTCATTCCCTTCCCACACTCAATGACAGCCAGTAACTCTCATTCCCTTCTCACACTCACAGGCAGATAGTAACTCTCATTCCCTTCCCACGCACAATGAGAGTCAGTAACTCTCATTCCCATTCCACACTCACTGACACTCAGTAAAACTCATTCCGTTCTCACACTCACTGACAGTCAGCAACTCTCATTCCCTTCCTAAATTTACTGTCAGTCTGTAACTGTCATTTCCCTTCCCACTATCACTGACAGTTTGTAACTATCATTCCCTTCCCACACTCAGTGACTGGCAGCAACTCTCATTCCCTTCTCACACTCAGAAAAAATCAGCAACTCTCATTCCCCGTCCCACACTCACTGACAGTCAGAAAATCTCATTCCCCTTCCCACACGCACTGACAGTTAGTAAATATCATTCCCTTCTCACACTCAGTGACTGGCAGTAACTCTCATTCCCTTCTCACACTCACAGACAGTCAACAACTCTCATTCGCATTCCCACACTCACAGGCTGTCAGTAGATCTCATTCCTATCCCACTCTCACTGACAGTCAGTAACTATCATTCCCTTCCCACACTAAGTGTCTGGCAGTAGCTCTCATTTCCTTCTCACACTCACTGACAGTCAATAACTCTCATTCCCTTGTCACACTCACAGACAGACAATAACTCTCATACCCTTCCCAGACTGTCTGACGGACAGAATCTCTAATTACATTCACACACTCACTGACAGTCAGTAACTCTCATTCCCTTCCTACACTCACTGACAGTCAGTAATTCTCATTCCCTTCACACACTCACTGACAGTCAGTAACTCTCATTCCCCTTCCCACACTCACTGACAGTCAGTAACTCTCATTCACTTCCCACAGTCACTGACTGTCAGTAACTCTCATTCCCTCCTCACACTCACAGACAGTCGGAAACTCTCATTCCCTTCATACACTCACTGAAAGTCAGCAAATCTCATTCCCCTACCCACACTCACAGACAGACAGTAACTCTCATTCCCCTTCCCACACTCACTGACACTCAGTAAAACTCATTCCCTTCCCACACTCACTGACAGTCAGTAACTCTCATTCCCCTTCCCACACTCACTGACAGTCAGTAAAGCTCATTCCCTTCCCAAACACATCGACAATTTGTAACTCTCAATACCCTTCCCACATTCACTGAAAATCTGTAACTCTCATTCCCCTCACACACTCACTGACATTCAGTAACTCTCATTCCCCTTCCCAATCTCACTGACACTCAGTAAAACTCATTCCCTTCCTACACTCTCTGACAGTCAGTAACTCTCATTCACTTCCCATACTCACTGACAGTTAGTAAATCACAATCCCTTCTCACACTCACAGACAGACTGTAAGTCTCATTCCCCTTCCCACACTCACTGCGAGTCAGTAACTCACTTTCCCTTCCCACACTCACTGACAGTCAGTAACTCTCATTCACTTCCCACTCTCACTGAGAGTCTGTAACTCTCATTCACTTCCCACACTCGCTGACAGTCAGTAACTCTCATTCCCCTTCGCACACTCACTGACGGTCAGTAACTCTCATTCCCCTTCCCACACTCACTGACAGTCATTAACTCTCATTCACTTCCCACATTCACTGACAGTCAGTAACTCTCATTCCCATTCCCACACTCACTGAGAGTCATAAACTCTCATTCACTTTCCACACTCACTGCAGTCAGTAACTTTCATTCGCTTCCCACACTCACTGACAGTCAGTAACTCTCAATCCCTTCTCACATTCACAGACAGTCAGCATCTCTCATTCCATTCCCACAGTCGCTGACAGTCAGTAACTTTCATCCCCTTCCCACACTCACTGACAGTCAGTATCTCTCATTCCCCTTCCCACAGTCACTGACAGTCAGCAACTCTTATTCCCTTCCCATGGTCACGGACAGTCAGTAATTTCCTTCCCACACTCAATGACAGTCATTAACTCTCATTCCATTCCAACACTCACTGACAGTCAGTAAATCACATTCCCCTTCCCACACTCTCTGACAGTCAGTAACTCTCATTCTCTGCCCACACTCACTGACAGTCAGTGACTCTCATTCCCTACCCACACTCACTGACAGTCAGTAACACTCATTCCCTACCCACACTCACTGACAGTCAGCAACCCTCATTCCCTTATCACACTCATAGACAGACAGTAACTCTCATTCCCTTCTCACACTCACTGACGGTCAGTAACTCTCATTCCCTACCCATACTCACTGACAGTCAGTAACTCTGATTCCATTCCCACACTCACTGTAAGTCAGTAAATCACATTCCCTTCTCACACTGATAGACAGACAGCAACTCTCATTCCCTTCCCACACTCACTGAATGTCAGTAACTCTCATTCCCTTCCCACACTCAATGACAGCCAGTAACTCTCATTCCCTTCTCACACTCACAGGCAGATAGTAACTCTCATTCCCTTCCCACGCACAATGAGAGTCAGTAACTCTCATTCCCATTCCACACTCACTGACACTCAGTAAAACTCATTCCGTTCTCACACTCACTGACAGTCAGCAACTCTCATTCCCTTCCTAAATTTACTGTCAGTCTGTAACTGTCATTTCCCTTCCCACTATCACTGACAGTTTGTAACTATCATTCCCTTCCCACACTCAGTGACTGGCAGCAACTCTCATTCCCTTCTCACACTCAGAAAAAATCAGCAACTCTCATTCCCCGTCCCACACTCACTGACAGTCAGAAAATCTCATTCCCCTTCCCACACGCACTGACAGTTAGTAAATATCATTCCCTTCTCACACTCAGTGACTGGCAGTAACTCTCATTCCCTTCTCACACTCACAGACAGTCAGCAACTCTCATTCGCATTCCCACACTCACAGGCTGTCAGTAGATCTCATTCCTGTCCCACTCTCACTGACAGTCAGTAACTATCATTCCCTTCCCACACTAAGTGTCTGGCATTAGCTCTCATTTCCTTCTCACACTCACTGACAGTCAATAACTCTCATTCCCTTGTCACACTCACAGACAGACAATAACTCTCATACCCTTCCCAGACTGTCTGACGGACAGAATCTCTAATTACATTCACACACTCACTGACAGTCAGTATCTCTCATTCCCTTCCTACACTCACTGACAGTCAGTAATTCTCATTCCCTTCACACACTCACTGACAGTCAGTAACTCTCATTCCCCTTCCCACACTCACTGACAGTCAGTAACTCTCATTCACTTCCCCTGTCACAGACTGTCAGTAACTCTCATTCCCTTCTCACACTCACAGACAGTCGGAAACTCTCACTCCCTTCATACACTCACTGAAAGTCAGCAAATCTCATTCCCCTACCCACACTCACAGACAGACAGTAACTCTCATTCCCCTTCCCACACTCACTGACACTCAGTAAAACTCATTCCCTTCCCACACTCACTGACAGTCAGTAACTCTCATTCCCCTTCCCACACTCACTGACAGTCAGTAAAGCTCATTCCCTTCCCAAACACATCGACAATTTGTAACTCTCAATACCCTTCCCACATTTACTGAAAATCTGTAACTCTCATTCCCCTCACACACTCACTGACATTCAGTAACTCTCATTCCCCTTCCCAATCTCACTGACACTCAGTAAAACTCATTCCCTTCCTACACTCTCTGACAGTCAGTAACTCTCATTCACTTCCCATACTCACTGACAGTTAGTAAATCACAATCCCTTCTCACACTCACAGACAGACTGTAAGTCTCATTCCCCTTCCCACACTCACTGCGAGTCAGTAACTCACTTTCCCTTCCCACACTCACTGACAGTCAGTAACTCTCATTCACTTCCCACACTCACAGTCAGTCAGTAACTTTCATTCCCTTCCCACAGTCACTGACTGTCAGTAACTCTCATTCCCTTCTCACACTCACAGACAGTCGGAAACTCTCATTCCCTTCATACACTCACTGAAAGTCAGCAAATCTCATTCCCCTACCCACACTCACAGACAGACTGTAAGTCTCATTCCCCTTCCCACACTCACTGCGAGTCAGTAACTCACTTTCCCTTCCCACACTCACTGACAGTCATTAACTCTCATTCACTTCCCACTCTCACTGAGAGTCTGTAACTCTCATTCACTTCCCACACTCGCTGACAGTCAGTAACTCTCATTCCCCTTCGCACACTCACTGACGGTCAGTAACTCTCATTCCCCTTCCCACACTCACTGACAGTCATTAACTCTCATTCACTTCCCACATTCACTGACAGTCAGTAACTCTCATTCCCCTTCCCACACTCACTGAGAGTCATAAACTCTCATTCACTTTCCACACTCACTGCAGTCAGTAACTCTCATTCGTTTCCCACACTCACTGACAGTCAGTAACTCTCAATCCCTTCTCACACTCACAGACAGTCAGCATCTCTCATTCCATTCCCACAGTCGCTGACAGTCAGTAACTTTCATCCCCTTCCCACACTCACTGACAGTCAGTATCTCTCATTCCCCTTCCCACACTCACTGACAGTCAGCAACTCTTATTCCCTTCCCATGGTCACGGACAGTCAGTAATTTCCTTCCCACACTCAATGACAGTCATTAACTCTCATTCCATTCCAACACTCACTGACAGTCAGTAAATCACATTCCCCTTCCCACACTCTCTGACAGTCAGTAACTCTCATTCTCTGCCCACACTCACTGACAGTCAGTGACTCTCATTCCCTACCCACACTCACTGACAGTCAGTAACACTCATTCCCTACCCACACTCACTGACAGTCAGTAACCTCATTCCTTTCCCACACTCACTGACAGTCAGTATCTCTCATTTCCTTCCCACACCCACTGACAGTCAGTAACTCTCTTTCCCTTTCCACACTCACTGACAGTCATTAACTCTCATTCCCTTCCCACACTTACTGATAGTCATTAACTCTCATTCCTTTCCCACATTCACTGACAGTCATTAACTCTCATTCCCTTCCCACACTCACTGACAGTAAGTAACACTCATTCCCTTCCCACACTCACTGACAGTCTGTAAACCTCATTAGCTTCCTACACTCTCTGACAGTTAGTAACTCTCATTCCCCTTCCGACACTCACAGACAGTCAGTAACCTCATTCCCTTCACACAGTCACAGACAGACAGTTATTCTCATTCCCTTCCAACACTCACTGACAGTCAGTAACTCTCATTCCGCCTCCCATACTCACTGACCGTCAGCAACCATCATTCTCTACCCACACTCACTGCCCGTCAGTAACTCTAATTCCCTTCCCACACTCAGTGACAGTCAGTAACTCTAATTCCCTTCCCACACTCACTGACAGTCAGTAACTGTGATTCCCTTCCAATACTCACCGAAAGTCAGTAACTCTCATTCCCTTCTCACACTCACTAACAGTCAGTAACCCTCATTCCTTTTCCCACACTCACAGAATCTGTAACTCTCATTCCCTCCCCAAACTCACTGACAGTCAGTAACACCTATTCCCCTTCCAACACTCCCTGACAGTCAGTAACTCTCATTCACATCCCACACTCGCTGACAGTCAGTAACCTCATTCCCTTCCCACACTCATTGACTGTCAGTATCTCTCATTCCCCTTCCCACACTCACTGAGAGTCATAAACTCTCATTCACTTTCCACACTTACTGCAGTCAGTAACTCTCATTCGCTTCCCACACTCACTGACAGTCAGTCACTCTCAATCCCTTCTCACACTCACAGACAGTCAGCATCTCTCATTCCATTCCCACAGTCGCTGACAGTCAGTAACTTTCATCCCCTTCCCACACTCACTGACAGTCAGTATCTCTCATTCCCCTTCCCACACTCACTGACAGTCAGCAACTCTTATTCCCTTCCCATGGTCACGGACAGTCAGTAATTTCCTTCCCACACTCAATGACAGTCATTAACTCTCATTCCATTCCAACACTCACTGACAGTCAGTAAATCACATTCCCCTTCCCACACTCTCTGACAGTCAGTAACTCTCATTCTCTGCCCACACTCACTGACAGTCAGTGACTCTCATTCCCTACCCACACTCACTGACAGTCAGTAACACTCATTCCCTACCCACACTCACTGACAGTCAGTAACCTCATTCCTTTCCCACACTCACTGACAGTCAGTATCTCTCATTTCCTTCCCACACCCACTGACAGTCAGTAACTCTCTTTCCCTTTCCACACTCACTGACAGTCATTAACTCTCATTCCCTTCCCACACTTACTGATAGTCATTAACTCTCATTCCTTTCCCACATTCACTGACAGTCATTAACTCTCATTCCCTTCCCACACTCACTGACAGTAAGTAACACTCATTCCCTTCCCACACTCACTGACAGTCTGTAAACCTCATTAGCTTCCTACACTCTCTGACAGTTAGTAACTCTCATTCCCCTTCCGACACTCACAGACAGTCAGTAACCTCATTCCCTTCACACAGTCACAGACAGACAGTTATTCTCATTCCCTTCCAACACTCACTGACAGTCAGTAACTCTCATTCCGCCTCCCATACTCACTGACCGTCAGCAACCATCATTCTCTACCCACACTCACTGCCCGTCAGTAACTCTAATTCCCTTCCCACACTCAGTGACAGTCAGTAACTCTAATTCCCTTCCCACACTCACTGACAGTCAGTAACTGTGATTCCCTTCCAATACTCACCGAAAGTCAGTAACTCTCATTCCCTTCTCACACTCACTAACAGTCAGTAACCCTCATTCCTTTTCCCACACTCACAGAATCTGTAACTCTCATTCCCTCCCCAAACTCACTGACAGTCAGTAACACCTATTCCCCTTCCAACACTCCCTGACAGTCAGTAACTCTCATTCACATCCCACACTCGCTGACAGTCAGTAACCTCATTCCCTTCCCACACTCATTGACTGTCAGTATCTCTCATTCCCCTTCCCACACTCACTGACAGTAACTCTCTTTCCCTTCCCACTCTCACTGACAGTCAGTAACTCTCATTCCCTTCCCACACTCTCTGACAGTCAGTAACTCTCATTCTCTGCCCACACTCCCTGACAGTCAGTGACTCTCATTCCCTTCCCACACTCACGGACAGACAGTTACTGTCAATCCGTTCCGACACTCACTGACAGTCAGTAGATCTCATTCCCTTCCCACATACACTGACAGTCAGTTACTCTCATTCCCTTTCCATACTCACTGACCATCAGCAACCATCATTGTCTACCCACACTCACTGCCCGTCAGTAACTGTAATTCCCTTCCCTCATTCAGTGACAGTCAGTAATTCTCATTCCCTTCCCACTCTCACAGAGAGTCTGTAACTCTCATTCCCCTTCCCACACTCACAGACAGTCAGTAACTCTCATTTTCCTTCCCACACTCACTGACAGTCAGTAATTCTCAATCCCTTCAAGCACCCACTGAGAGCCTGTAACTCTCATTCTCTTTCCACACTATCTGAAAGTCAGGATCTTGCATTCCCTTCCCACTCTCACTGACAGTTAGTAACTCCCATTCCCTTCCCACACTCACTGACAATCAGTAACTCCCACTCCCGTTCTCACACTCACTGACAGTCTGTAACTCTCATCCCCTTCCCACACTCACTGACAGTCAGTAACTCTCATTCTCTTTCCACACTATCTGAAAGTCAGGAACTCGCATTCCCTTCCCACTGTCACTGACAGTTAGTAACTCCCATTCCCTTCCCACACTCATTGACAGTCAATAACTCTCATTCCTTTCTCACACTCACTCACAGTCAGTAACTCTCATTCCCATCCCACCCTCACTGAAAGTCAGTAACCTCATTACCTCCCCACACTCACAAACAGTCGGTATCTCTCATTCCCTTCCCACACCCACTGACAGTCACTAACTTTCATCCCCTTCCCACACTCACTGACAGTCAGTATCTCTCATTCCCCTTCCCACTCTCACTGACAGTAACTCTCTTTCCCTTCCCACACTCACTGACAGTAACTCTCATTCCATTCCCACACTCACTGACAGTCAGCAACCCTCATTCCCTTATCACACTCATAGACAGACAGTAACTCTCATTCCCTTCTCACACTCACTGACGGTCAGTAACTCTCATTCCCTACCCATACTCACTGACAGTCAGTAACTCTGATTCCATTCCCACACTCACTGTAAGTCAGTAAATCACATTCCCTTCTCACACTGATAGACAGACAGCAACTCTCATTCCCTTCCCACACTCACTGAATGTCAGTAACTCTCATTCCCTTCCCACACTCAATGACAGCCAGTAACTCTCATTCCCTTCTCACACTCACAGGCAGATAGTAACTCTCATTCCCTTCCCACGCACAATGAGAGTCAGTAACTCTCATTCCCATTCCACACTCACTGACACTCAGTAAAACTCATTCCGTTCTCACACTCACTGACAGTCAGCAACTCTCATTCCCTTCCTAAATTTACTGTCAGTCTGTAACTGTCATTTCCCTTCCCACTATCACTGACAGTTTGTAACTATCATTCCCTTCCCACACTCAGTGACTGGCAGCAACTCTCATTCCCTTCTCACACTCACAAAAAATCAGCAACTCTCATTCCCCGTCCCACACTCACTGACAGTCAGAAAATCTCATTCCCCTTCCCACACGCACTGACAGTTAGTAAATATCATTCCCTTCTCACACTCAGTGACTGGCAGTAACTCTCATTCCCTTCTCACACTCACAGACAGTCAGCAACTCTCATTCGCATTCCCACACTCACAGGCTGTCAGTCGATCTCATTCCTATCCCACTCTCACTGACAGTCAGTAACTATCATTCCCTTCCCACACTAAGTGTCTGGCAGTAGCTCTCATTTCCTTCTCACACTCACTGACAGTCAATAACTCTCATTCCCTTCCCATACTCACCGACAGTCAGTAACACTCATTCCCTTCTCACACTCACTAACAGTCAGTAATTCTCATTCCCTTCCCACTCTCACAGAGAGTCTGTAACTCTCATTCCCCTTCCCACACTCACAGACAGTCAGTAACTCTCATTTTCCTTCCCACACTCACTGACAGTCAGTAATTCTCAATCCCTTCAAGCACCCACTGAGAGCCTGTAACTCTCATTCTCTTTCCACACTATCTGAAAGTCAGGAACTTGCATTCCCTTCCCACTCTCACTGACAGTTAGTAACTCCCATTCCCTTCCCACACTCACTGACAATCAGTAACTCCCACTCCCGTTCTCACACTCACTGACAGTCTGTAACTCTCATCCCCTTCCCACACTCACTGACAGTCAGTAACTCTCATTCTCTTTCCACACTATCTGAAAGTCAGGAACTCGCATTCCCTTCCCACTGTCACTGACAGTTAGTAACTCCCATTCCCTTCCCACACTCATTGACAGTCAATAACTCTCATTCCTTTCTCACACTCACTCACAGTCAGTAACTCTCATTCCCATCCCACCCTCACTGAAAGTCAGTAACCTCATTACCTTCCCACACTCACAAACAGTCGGTATCTCTCATTCCCTTCCCACACCCACTGACAGTCACTAACTTTCATCCCCTTCCCACACTCACTGACAGTCAGTATCTCTCATTCCCCTTCCCACTCTCACTGACAGTAACTCTCTTTCCCTTCCCACACTCACTGACAGTAACTCTCATTCCATTCCCACACTCACTGACAGTCAGCAACCCTCATTCCCTTATCACACTCATAGACAGACAGTAACTCTCATTCCCTTCTCACACTCACTGACGTTCAGTAACTCTCATTCCCTACCCATACTCACTGACAGTCAGTAACTCTGATTCCATTCCCACACTCACTGTAAGTCAGTAAATCACATTCCCTTCTCACACTGATAGACAGACAGCAGCTCTCATTCCCTTCCCACACTCACTGAATGTCAGTAACTCTCATTCCCTTCCCACACTCAATGACAGCCAGTAACTCTCATTCCCTTCTCACACTCACAGGCAGATAGTAACTCTCATTCCCTTCCCACGCACAATGAGAGTCAGTAACTCTCATTCCCATTCCACACTCACTGACACTCAGTAAAACTCATTCCGTTCTCACACTCACTGACAGTCAGCAACTCTCATTCCCTTCCTAAATTTACTGTCAGTCTGTAACTGTCATTTCCCTTCCCACTATCACTGACAGTTTGTAACTATCATTCCCTTCCCACACTCAGTGACTGGCAGCAACTCTCATTCCCTTCTCACACTCACAAAAAATCAGCAACTCTCATTCCCCGTCCCACACTCACTGACAGTCAGAAAATCTCATTCCCCTTCCCACACGCACTGACAGTTAGTAAATATCATTCCCATCTCACACTCAGTGACTGGCAGTAACTCTCATTCCCTTCTCACACTCACAGACAGTCAGCAACTCTCATTCGCATTCCCACACTCACAGGCTGTCAGTAGATCTCATTCCTATCCCACTCTCACTGACAGTCAGTAACTATCATTCCCTTCCCACACTAAGTGTCTGGCAGTAGCTCTCATTTCCTTCTCACACTCACTGACAGTCAATAACTCTCATTCCCTTGTCACACTCACAGACAGACAATAACTCTCATACCCTTCCCAGACTGTCTGACGGACAGAATCTCTAATTACATTCACACACTCACTGACAGTCAGTAACTCTCATTCCCTTCCTACACTCACTGACAGTCAGTAATTCTCATTCCCTTCACACACTCACTGACAGTCAGTAACTCTCATTCCCCTTCCCACACTCACTGACAGTCAGTAACTCTCATTCACTTCCCACAGTCACTGACTGTCAGTAACTCTCATTCCCTTCTCACACTCACAGACAGTCGGAAACTCTCATTCCCTTCATGCGCTCACTGAAAGTCAGCAAATCTCATTCCCCTACCCACACTCACAGACAGACAGTAACTCTCATTCCCCTTCCCACACTCACTGACACTCAGTAAAACTCATTCCCTTCCCACACTCACTGACAGTCAGTAACTCTCATTCCCCTTCCCACACTCACTGACAGTCAGTAAAGCTCATTCCCTTCCCAAACACATCGACAATTTGTAACTCTCAATACCCTTCCCACATTCACTGAAAATCTGTAACTCTCATTCCCCTCACACACTCACTGACATTCAGTAACTCTCATTCCCCTTCCCAATCTCACTGACACTCAGTAAAACTCATTCCCTTCCTACACTCTCTGACAGTCAGTAACTCTCATTCACTTCCCACACTCACAGTCAGTCAGTAACTTTCATTCCCTTCCCACAGTCACTGACTGTCAGTAACTCTCATTCCCTTCTCACACTCACAGACAGTCGGAAACTCTCATTCCCTTCATACACTCACTGAAAGTCAGCAAATCTCATTCCCCTACCCACACTCACAGACAGACTGTAAGTGTCATTCCCCTTCCCACACTCACTGCGAGTCAGTAACTCACTTTCCCTTCCCACACTCACTGACAGTCATTAACTCTCATTCACTTCCCACTCTCACTGAGAGTCAGTAACTCTCATTCCCTTCCCACACTCACTGACAGTAACTCTCTTTCCCTTCCCACTCTCACTGACAGTCAGTAAATCTCATTCCCTTCCCACACTCTCTGACAGCCAGTAACTCTCATTCCCTTCTCACACTCACAGGCAGATAGTAACTCTCATTCCCTTCCCACGCACAATGAGAGTCAGTAACTCTCATTCCCATTCCACACTCACTGACACTCAGTAAAACTCATTCCGTTCTCACACTCACTGACAGTCAGCAACTCTCATTCCCTTCCTAAATTTACTGTCAGTCTGTAACTGTCATTTCCCTTCCCACTATCACTGACAGTTTGTAACTATCATTCCCTTCCCACACTCAGTGACTGGCAGCAACTCTCATTCCCTTCTCACACTCAGAAAAAATCAGCAACTCTCATTCCCCGTCCCACACTCACTGACAGTCAGAAAATCTCATTCCCCTTCCCACACGCACTGACAGTTAGTAAATATCATTCCCTTCTCACACTCAGTGACTGGCAGTAACTCTCATTCCCTTCTCACACTCACAGACAGTCAGCAACTCTCATTCGCATTCCCACACTCACAGGCTGTCAGTAGATCTCATTCCTATCCCACTCTCACTGACAGTCAGTAACTATCATTCCCTTCCCACACTAAGTGTCTGGCAGTAGCTCTCATTTCCTTCTCACACTCACTGACAGTCAATAACTCTCATTCCCTTGTCACACTCACAGACAGACAATAACTCTCATACCCTTCCCAGACTGTCTGACGGACAGAATCTCTAATTACATTCACACACTCACTGACAGTCAGTAACTCTCATTCCCTTCCTACACTCACTGACAGTCAGTAATTCTCATTCCCTTCACACACTCACTGACAGTCAGTAACTCTCATTCCCCTTCCCACACTCACTGACAGTCAGTAACTCTCATTCACTTCCCACAGTCACTGACTGTCAGTAACGCTCATTCCCTTATCACACTCACAGACAGTCGGAAACTCTCATTCCCTTCATACACTCACTGAAAGTCAGCAAATCTCATTCCCCTACCCACACTCACAGACAGACAGTAACTCTCATTCCCCTTCCCACACTCACTGACACTCAGTAAAACTCATTCCCTTCCCACACTCACTGACAGTCAGTAACTCTCATTCCCCTTCCCACACTCACTGACAGTCAGTAAAGCTCATTCCCTTCCCAAACACATCGACAATTTGTAACTCTCAATACCCTTCCCACATTCACTGAAAATCTGTAACTCTCATTCCCCTCACACACTCACTGACATTCAGTAACTCTCATTCCCCTTCCCAATCTCACTGACACTCAGTAAAACTCATTCCCTTCCTACACTCTCTGACAGTCAGTAACTCTCATTCACTTCCCATACTCACTGACAGTTAGTAAATCACAATCCCTTCTCACACTCACAGACAGACTGTAAGTCTCATTCCCCTTCCCACACTCACTGCGAGTCAGTAACTCACTTTCCCTTCCCACACTCACTGACAGTCAGTAACTCTCATTCACTTCCCACACTCACAGTCAGTCAGTAACTTTCATTCCCTTCCCACAGTCACTGACTGTCAGTAACTCTCATTCCCTTCTCACACTCACAGACAGTCGGAAACTCTCATTCCCTTCATACACTCACTGAAAGTCAGCAAATCTCATTCCCCTACCCACACTCACAGACAGACTGTAAGTCTCATTCCCCTTCCCACACTCACTGCGAGTCAGTAACTCACTTTCCCTTCCCACACTCACTGACAGTCATTAACTCTCATTCACTTCCCACTCTCACTGAGAGTCTGTAACTCTCATTCACTTCCCACACTCGCTGACAGTCAGTAACTCTCATTCCCCTTCGCACACTCACTGACAGTCATTAACTCTCATTCACTTCCCACATTCACTGACAGTCAGTAACTCTCATTCCCCTTCCCACACTCACTGAGAGTCATAAACTCTCATTCACTTTCCACACTCACTGCAGTCAGTAACTCTCATTCGCTTCCCACACTCACTGACAGTCAGTAACTCTCAATCCCTTCTCACACTCACAGACAGCCAGCATCTCTCATTCCATTCCCACAGTCGCTGACAGTCAGTAACTTTCATCCCCTTCCCACACTCACTGACAGTCAGTATCTCTCATTCCCCTTCCCACACTCACTGACAGTCAGCAACTCTTATTCCCTTCCCATGGTCACGGACAGTCAGTAATTTCCTTCCCACACTCAATGACAGTCATTAACTCTCATTCCATTCCAACACTCACTGACAGTCAGTAAATCACATTCCCCTTCCCACACTCTCTGACAGTCAGTAACTCTCATTCTCTGCCCACACTCACTGACAGTCAGTGACTCTCATTCCCTACCCACACTCACTGACAGTCAGTAACACTCATTCCCTACCCACACTCACTGACAGTCAGTAACCTCATTCCTTTCCCACACTCACTGACAGTCAGTATCTCTCATTTCCTTCCCACACCCACTGACAGTCAGTAACTCTCTTTCCCTTTCCACACTCACTGACAGTCATTAACTCTCATTCCCTTCCCACACTTACTGATAGTCATTAACTCTCATTCCTTTCCCACATTCACTGACAGTCATTAACTCTCATTCCCTTCCCACACTCACTGACAGTAAGTAACACTCATTCCCTTCCCACACTCACTGACAGTCTGTAAACCTCATTAGCTTCCTACACTCTCTGACAGTTAGTAACTCTCATTCCCCTTCCGACACTCACAGACAGTCAGTAACCTCATTCCCTTCACACAGTCACAGACAGACAGTTATTCTCATTCCCTTCCAACACTCACTGACAGTCAGTAACTCTCATTCCGCCTCCCATACTCACTGACCGTCAGCAACCATCATTCTCTACCCACACTCACTGCCCGTCAGTAACTCTAATTCCCTTCCCACACTCAGTGACAGTCAGTAACTCTAATTCCCTTCCCACACTCACTGACAGTCAGTAACTGTGATTCCCTTCCAATACTCACCGAAAGTCAGTAACTCTCATTCCCTTCTCACACTCACTAACAGTCAGTAACCTTCATTCCTTTTCCCACACTCACAGAATCTGTAACTCTCATTCCCTCCCCAAACTCACTGACAGTCAGTAACACCTATTCCCCTTCCAACACTCCCTGACAGTCAGTAACTCTCATTCACATCCCACACTCGCTGACAGTCAGTAACCTCATTCCCTTCCCACACTCATTGACTGTCAGTATCTCTCATTCCCCTTCCCACACTCACTGACAGTAACTCTCTTTCCCTTCCCACTCTCACTGACAGTCAATAACTCTCATTCCCTTCCCACACTCTCTGACAGACAGTAACTCTCATTCTCTGCCCACACTCCCTGACAGTCAGTGACTCTCATTCCCTTCCCACACTCACGGACAGACAGTTACTGTCAATCCCTTCCGACACTCACTGACAGTCAGTAGATCTCATTCCCTTCCCACATACACTGACAGTCAGTTACTCTCATTCCCTTTCCATACTCACTGACCATCAGCAACCATCATTGTCTACCCACACTCACTGCCCGTCAGTAACTGTAATTCCCTTCCCACATTCAGTGACAGTCAGTAACTCTCATTCCCTTCCCATACTCACCGACAGTCAGTAACACTCATTCCCTTCTCACACTCACTAACAGTCAGTAATTCTCATTCCCTTTCCACTCTCACAGAGAGTCTGTAACTCTCATTCCCCTTCCCACACTCACAGACAGTCAGTAACTCTCATTTTCCTTCCCACACTCACTGACAGTCAGTAATTCTCAATCCCTTCAAGCACCCACTGAGAGCCTGTAACTCTCATTCTCTTTCCACACTATCTGAAAGTCAGGAACTCCCATTCCCTTCCCACACTCACTGACAATCAGTAACTCCCACTCCCGTTCTCACACTCACTGACAGTCTGTAACTCTCATCCCCTTCCCACACTCACTGACAGTCAGTAACTCTCATTCTCTTTCCACACTATCTGAAAGTCAGGAACTCGCATTACCTTCCCACTGTCACTGACAGTTAGTAACTCCCATTCCCTTCCCACACTCATTGACAGTCAATAACTCTCATTCCTTTCTCACACTCACTCACAGTCAGAAACTCTCATTCCCATCCCACCCTCACTGAAAGTCAGTAACCTCATTACCTTCCCACACTCACTAACAGTCGGTATCTCTCATTCCCTTCCCACACCCACTGACAGTCACTAACTTTCATCCCCTTCCCACACTCACTGACAGTCAGTATCTCTCATTCCCCTTCCCACTCTCACTGACAGTAACTCTCTTTCCCTTCCCACACTCACTGACAGTAACTCTCATTCCATTCCCACACTCACTGACAGTCAGCAACCCTCATTCCCTTATCACACTCATAGACAGACAGTAACTCTCATTCCCTTCTCACACTCACTGACGGTCAGTAACTCTCATTCCCTACCCATACTCACTGACAGTCAGTAACTCTGATTCCATTCCCACACTCACTGTAAGTCAGTAAATCACATTCCCTTCTCACACTGATAGACAGGCAGCAACTCTCATTCCCTTCCCACACTCACTGAATGTCAGTAACTCTCATTCCCTTCCCACACTCAATGACAGTCAGTAACTCTCATTCCCTTCTCACACTCACAGGCAGATAGTAACTCTCATTCCCTTCCCACGCACAATGAGAGTCAGTAACTCTCATTCCCATTCCACACTCACTGACACTCAGTAAAACTCATTCCGTTCTCACACTCACTGACAGTCAGCAACTCTCATTCCCTTCCTAAATTTACTGTCAGTCTGTAACTGTCATTTCCCTTCCCACTATCACTGACAGTTTGTAACTATCATTCCCTTCCCACACTCAGTGACTGGCAGCAACTCTCATTCCCTTCTCACACTCACAAAAAATCAGCAACTCTCATTCCCCGTCCCACACTCACTGACAGTCAGAAAATCTCATTCCCCTTCCCACACGCACTGACAGTTAGTAAATATCATTCCCTTCTCACACTCAGTGACTGGCAGTAACTCTCATTCCCTTCTCACACTCACAGACAGTCAGCAACTCTCATTCGCATTCCCACACTCACAGGCTGTCAGTAGATCTCATTCCTATCCCACTCTCACTGATAGTCAGTAACTATCATTCCCTTCCCACACTAAGTGTCTGGCAGTAGCTCTCATTTCCTTCTCACACTCACTGACAGTCAATAACTCTCATTCCCTTGTCACACTCACAGACAGACAATAACTCTCATACCCTTCCCAGACTGTCTGACGGACAGAATCTCTAATTACATTCACACACTCACTGACAGTCAGTAACTCTCATTCCCTTCCTACACTCACTGACAGTCAGTAACTCTCATTCCCTTACCACACTAACAGACAGATAGTAACTCTCATTCTCTTCCCACACTCAATGACAATCAGTAACTCTCTTTCCCTCCCCACACTCACAGACAGTCAGTAACTCTCATTCCCTTCCTAAATTTACTGTCAGTCGGTTACTCTCATTTCCCTTCACACTCACACTGACAGTTTGTAACTATCATTCCCTTCCCACACTCAGTGACTGGCATAACTCTCATTCCCTTCTCACACTGACAGTCAGTCAGCAACACTCATTCCCATTCCCACACTCATTGACAGTCAGTAACTATCATTCCCTTCCCACACACACTCAGTGAATGGCATTAACTCTCATTCAATTCTCTCACTGACTGACAGTCAGTGACTCTCATTCCCATCCCAAACTCACTGAGAGTCAGTAACTCTCATTATCTTCCCACACTCGCTGACAGACAGTAACTCTCATTCTCTTCCCACACACACTGGTAATCAGTAAATCACATTCCCTTCTCACACTCATAGACAGACAGTAACTCTCATTCCCCTTCCCACACTCACTGACACTCAGTAAAACTCATTCCCTTCCCACACTCACTGACAGTCAGTAACTCTCATTCCCCTTCCCACACTCACTGACAGTCAGTAAAGCTCATTCCCTTCCCAAACACATCGACAATTTGTAACTCCCAATACCCTTCCCACATTCACTGAAAATCTGTAACTCTCATTCCCCTCACACACTCACTGACATTCAGTAACTCTCATTCCCCTTCCCAAACTCACTGACACTCAGTAAAACTCATTCCCTTCCTACACTCTCTGACAGTCAGTAACTCTCATTCACTTCCCATACTCACTGACAGTTAGTAAATCACAATCCCTTCTCACACTCACAGACAGACTGTAAGTCTCATTCCCCTTCCCACACTCACTGCGAGTCAGTAACTCACTTTCCCTTCCCACACTCACTGACAGTCAGTAACTCTCATTCACTTCCCACACTCACAGTCAGTCAGTAACTTTCATTCCCTTCCCACAGTCACTGACTGTCAGTAACTCTCATTCCCTTCTCACACTCACAGACAGTCGGAAACTCTCATTCCCTTCATACACTCACTGAAAGTCAGCAAATCTCATTCCCCTACCCACACTCACAGGCAGACTGTAAGTCTCATTCCCCTTCCCACACTCACTGCGAGTCAGTAACTCACTTTCCCTTCCCACACTCACTGACAGTCATTAACTCTCATTCACTTCCCACTCTCACTGAGAGTCTGTAACTCTCATTCGCTTCCCACACTCGCTGACAGTCAGTAACTCTCATTCCCCTTCGCACACTCACTGACGGTCAGTAACTCTCATTCCCCTTCCCACACTCACTGACAGTCATTAACTCTCATTCACTTCCCACATTCACTGACAGTCAGTAACTCTCATTCCCCTTCCCACACTCACTGAGAGTCATAAACTCTCATTCACTTTCCACACTCACTGCAGTCAGTAACTCTCATTCGCTTCCCACACTCACTGACAGTCAGTAACTCTCAATCCCTTCTCACACTCACAGACAGTCAGCATCTCTCATTCCATTCCCACAGTCGCTGACAGTCAGTAACTTTCATCCCCTTCCCACACTCACTGACAGTCAGTATCTCTCATTCCCCTTCCCACACTCACTGACAGTCAGCAACTCTTATTCCCTTCCCATGGTCACGGACAGTCAGTAATTTCCTTCCCACACTCAATGACAGTCATTAACTCTCATTCCATTCCAACACTCACTGACAGTCAGTAAATCACATTCCCCTTCCCACACTCTCTGACAGTCAGTAACTCTCATTCTCTGCCCACACTCACTGACAGTCAGTGACTCTCATTCCCTACCCACACTCACTGACAGTCAGTAACTGTGATTCCCTTCCAATACTCACCGAAAGTCAGTAACTCTCATTCCCTTCTCACACTCACTAACAGTCAGTAACTCTCATTCCTTTTCCCACACTCACAGAATCTGTAACTCTCATTCCCTCCCCAAACTCACTGACAGTCAGTAACACCTATTCCCCTTCCAACACTCCCTGACAGTCAGTAACTCTCATTCACATCCCACACTCGCTGACAGTCAGTAACCTCATTCCCTTCCCACACTCATTGACTGTCAGTATCTCTCATTCCCCTTCCCACACTCACTGACAGTAGCTCTCTTTCCCTTCCCACTCTCACTGACAGTCAGTAACTCTCATTCCCTTCCAACACTCTCTGACAGTCAGTAACTCTCATTCTCTGCCCACACTCCCTGACAGTCAGTGACTCTCATTCCCTTCCCACACTCACGGACAGACAGTTACTGTCAATCCCTTCCGACACTCACTGACAGTCAGTAGATCTCATTCCCTTCCCACATACACTGACAGTCAGTTACTCTCATTCCCTTTCCATACTCACTGACCATCAGCAACCATCATTGTCTACCCACACTCACTGCCCGTCAGTAACTGTAATTCCCTTCCCACATTCAGTGACAGTCAGTAACTCTCATTCCCTTCCCATACTCACCGACAGTCAGTAACACTCATTCCCTTCTCACACTCACTAACAATCAGTAATTCTCATTCCCTTCCCACTCTCACAGAGAGTCTGTAACTCTCATTCCCCTTCCCACACTCACAGACAGTCAGTAACTCTCATTTTCCTTCCCACACTCACTGACAGTCAGTAATTCTCAATCCCTTCAAGCACCCACTGAGAGCCTGTAACTCTCATTCTCTTTCCACACTATCTGAAAGTCAGGAACTTGCATTCTCTTCCCACTCTCACTGACAGTTAGTAACTCCCATTCCCTTCCCACACTCACTGACAATCAGTAACTCCCACTCCCGTTCTCACACTCACTGACAGTCTGTAACTCTCATCCCCTTCCCACACTCACTGACAGTCAGTAACTCTCATTCTCTTTCCACACTATCTGAAAGTCAGGAACTCGCATTCCCTTCCCACTGTCACTGACAGTTAGTAACTCCCATTCCCTTCCCACACTCATTGACAGTCAATAACTCTCATTCCTTTCTCACACTCACTCACAGTCAGTAACTCTCATTCCCATCCCACCCTCACTGAAAGTCAGTAACCTCATTACCTTCCCACACTCACTAACAGTCGGTATCTCTCATTCCCTTCCCACACCCACTGACAGTCACTAACTTTCATCCCCTTCCCACACTCACTGACAGTCAGTATCTCTCATTCCCCTTCCCACTCTCACTGACAGTAACTCTCTTTCCCTTCCCACACTCACTGACAGTAACTCTCATTCCATTCCCACACTCACTGACAGTCAGCAACCCTCATTCCCTTATCACACTCATAGACAGACAGTAACTCTCATTCCCTTCTCACACTCACTGACGGTCAGTAACTCTCATTCCCTACCCATACTCACTGACAGTCAGTAACTCTGATTCCATTCCCACACTCACTGTAAGTCAGTAAATCACATTCCCTTCTCACACTGATAGACAGACAGCAACTCTCATTCCCTTCCCACACTCACTGAATGTCAGTAACTCTCATTCCCTTCCCACACTCAATGACAGTCAGTAACTCTCATTCCCTTCTCACACTCACAGGCAGATAGTAACTCTCATTCCCTTCCCACGCACAATGAGAGTCAGTAACTCTCATTCCCATTCCACACTCACTGACACTCAGTAAAACTCATTCCGTTCTCACACTCACTGACAGTCAGCAACTCTCATTCCCTTCCTAAATTTACTGTCAGTCTGTAACTGTCATTTCCCTTCCCACTATCACTGACAGTTTGTAACTATCATTCCCTTCCCACACTCAGTGACTGGCAGCAACTCTCATTCCCTTCTCACACTCACAAAAAATCAGCAACTCTCATTCCCCGTCCCACACTCACTGACAGTCAGAAAATCTCATTCCCCTTCCCACACGCACTGACAGTTAGTAAATATCATTCCCTTCTCACACTCAGTGACTGGCAGTAACTCTCATTCCCTTCTCACACTCACAGACAGTCAGCAACTCTCATTCGCATTCCCACACTCACAGGCTGTCAGTAGATCTCATTCCTATCCCACTCTCACTGACAGTCAGTAACTATCATTCCCTTCCAACACTAAGTGTCTGGCAGTAGCTCTCATTTCCTTCTCACACTCACTGACAGTCAATAACTCTCATTCCCTTGTCACACTCACAGACAGACAATAACTCTCATACCCTTCCCAGACTGTCTGACGGACAGAATCTCTAATTACATTCACACACTCACTGACAGTCAGTAACTCTCATTCCCTTCCAACACTAACAGACAGATAGTAACTCTCATTCTCTTCCCACACTCAATGACAATCAGTAACTCTCTTTCCCTCCCCACACTCACAGACAGTCAGTAACTCTCATTCCCTTCCTAAATTTACTGTCAGTCGGTTACTCTCATTTCCCTTCACACTCACACTGACAGTTTGTAACTATCATTCCCTTCCCACACTCAGTGACTGGCATAACTCTCATTCCCTTCTCACACTGACAGTCAGTCAGCAACACTCATTCCCATTCCCACACTCATTGACAGTCAGTAACTATCATTCCCTTCCCACACACACTCAGTGAATGGCATTAACTCTCATTCAATTCTCTCACTGACTGACAGTCAGTGACTCTCATTCCCATCCCACACTCACTGAGAGTCAGTAACTCTCATTATCTTCCCACACTCGCTGACAGACAGTAACTCTCATTCTCTTCCCACACACACTGGTAGTCAGTAAATCACATTCCCTTCTCATACTCATAGACAGACAGTAACTCTCATTCCCCTTCCCACACTCACTGACACTCAGTAAAACTCATTCCCTTCCCACACTCACTGACAGTCAGTAACTCTCATTCCCCTTCCCACACTCACTGACAGTCAGTAAAGCTCATTCCCTTCCCAAACACATCGACAATTTGTAACTCTCAATACCCTTCCCACATTCACTGAAAATCTGTAACTCTCATTCCCCTCACACACTCACTGACATTCAGTAACTCTCATTCCCCTTCCCAAACTCACTGACACTCAGTAAAACTCATTCCCTTCCTACACTCTCTGACAGTCAGTAACTCTCATTCACTTCCCATACTCACTGACAGTTAGTAAATCACAATCCCTTCTCACACTCACAGACAGACTGTAAGTCTCATTCCCCTTCCCACACTCACTGCGAGTCAGTAACTCACTTTCCCTTCCCACACTCACTGACAGTCAGTAACTCTCATTCACTTCCCACACTCACAGTCAGTCAGTAACTTTCATTCCCTTCCCACAGTCACTGACTGTCAGTAACTCTCATTCCCTTCTCACACTCACAGACAGTCGGAAACTCTCATTCCCTTCATACACTCACTGAAAGTCAGCAAATCTCATTCCCCTACCCACACTCACAGACAGACTGTAAGTCTCATTCCCCTTCCCACACTCACTGCGAGTCAGTAACTCACTTTCCCTTCCCACACTCACTGACAGTCATTAACTCTCATTCACTTCCCACTCTCACTGAGAGTCTGTAACTCTCATTCGCTTCCCACACTCGCTGACAGTCAGTAACTCTCATTCCCCTTCGCACACTCACTGACGGTCAGTAACTCTCATTCCCCTTCCCACACTCACTGACAGTCATTAACTCTCATTCACTTCCCACATTCACTGACAGTCAGTAACTCTCATTCCCCTTCCCACACTCACCGAGAGTCATAAACTCTCATTCACTTTCCACACTCACTGCAGTCAGTAACTCTCATTCGCTTCCCACACTCACTGACAGTCAGTAACTCTCAATCCCTTCTCACACTCACAGACAGTCAGCATCTCTCATTCCATTCCCACAGTCGCTGACAGTCAGTAACTTTCATCCCCTTCCCACACTCACTGACAGTCAGTATCTCTCATTCCCCTTCCCACACTCACTGACAGTCAGCAACTCTTATTCCCTTCCCATGGTCACGGACAGTCAGTAATTTCCTTCCCACACTCAATGACAGTCATTAACTCTCATTCCATTCCAACACTCACTGACAGTCAGTAAATCACATTCCCCTTCCCACACTCTCTGACAGTCAGTAACTCTCATTCTCTGCCACACTCACTGACAGTCAGTGACTCTCATTCCCTACCCACACTCACTGACAGTCAGTAACACTCATTCCCTACCCACACTCACTGACAGTCAGTAACCTCATTCCTTTCCCACACTCACTGACAGTCAGTATCTCTCATTTCCTTCCCACACCCACTGACAGTCAGTAACTCTCTTTCCCTTTCCACACTCACTGACAGTCATTAACTCTCATTCCCTTCCCACACTTACTGATAGTCATTAACTCTCATTCCTTTCCCACATTCACTGACAGTCATTAACTCTCATTCCCTTCCCACACTCACTGACAGTAAGTAACACTCATTCCATTCCCACACTCACTGACAGTCTGTAAACCTCATTAGCTTCCTACACTCTCTGACAGTTAGTAACTCTCATTCCCCTTCCGACACTCACTGACAGTAGCTCTCTTTCCCTTCCCACTCTCACTGACAGTCTGTAAACCTCATTAGCTTCCTACACTCTCTGACAGTTAGTAACTCTCATTCCCCTTCCGACACTCACAGACAGTCAGTAACCTCATTCCCTTCACACAGTCACAGACAGACAGTTATTCTCATTCCCTTCCAACACTCACTGACAGTCAGTAACTCTCATTCTCTGCCCACACTCCCTGACAGTCAGTGACTCTCATTCCCTTCCCACACTCACGGACAGACAGTTACTGTCAATCCCTTCCGACACTCACTGACAGTCAGTAGATCTCATTCCCTTCCCACATACACTGACAGTCAGTTACTCTCATTCCCTTTCCATACTCACTGACCATCAGCAACCATCATTGTCTACCCACACTCACTGCCCGTCAGTAACTGTAATTCCCTTCCCACATTCAGTGACAGTCAGTAACTCTCATTCCCTTCCCATACTCACCGACAGTCAGTAACACTCATTCCCTTCTCACACTCACTAACAGTCAGTAATTCTCATTCCCTTCCCACTCTCACAGAGAGTCTGTAACTCTCATTCCCCTTCCCACACTCACAGACAGTCAGTAACTCTCATTTTCCTTCCCACACTCACTGACAGTCAGTAATTCTCAATCCCTTCAAGCACCCACTGAGAGCCTGTAACTCTCATTCTCTTTCCACACTATCTGAAAGTCAGGAACTTGCATTCCCTTCCCACTCTCACTGACAGTTAGTAACTCCCATTCCCTTCCCACACTCACTGACAATCAGTAACTCCCACTCCCGTTCTCACACTCACTGACAGTCTGTAACTCTCATCCCCTTCCCACACTCACTGACAGTCAGTAACTCTCATTCTCTTTCCACACTATCTGAAAGTCAGGAACTCGCATTCCCTTCCCACTGTCACTGACAGTTAGTAACTCCCATTCCCTTCCCACACTCATTGACAGTCAATAACTCTCATTCCTTTCTCACACTCACTCACAGTCAGTAACTCTCATTCCCATCCCACCCTCACTGAAAGTCAGTAACCTCATTACCTTCCCACACTCACTAACAGTCGGTATCTCTCATTCCCTTCCCACACCCACTGACAGTCACTAACTTTCATCCCCTTCCCACACTCACTGACAGTCAGTATCTCTCATTCCCCTTCCCACTCTCACTGACAGTAACTCTCTTTCCCTTCCCACACTCACTGACAGTAACTCTCATTCCATTCCCACACTCACTGACAGTCAGCAACCCTCATTCCCTTATCACACTCATAGACAGACAGTAACTCTCATTCCCTTCTCACACTCACTGACGGTCAGTAACTCTCATTCCCTACCCATACTCACTGACAGTCAGTAACTCTGATTCCATTCCCACACTCACTGTAAGTCAGTAAATCACATTCCCTTCTCACACTGATAGACAGACAGCAACTCTCATTCCCTTCCCACACTCACTGAATGTCAGTAACTCTCATTCCCTTCCCACACTCAATGACAGTCAGTAACTCTCATTCCCTTCTCACACTCACAGGCAGATAGTAACTCTCATTCCCTTCCCACGCACAATGAGAGTCAGTAACTCTCATTCCCATTCCACACTCACTGACACTCAGTAAAACTCATTCCGTTCTCACACTCACTGACAGTCAGCAACTCTCATTCCCTTCCTAAATTTACTGTCAGTCTGTAACTGTCATTTCCCTTCCCACTATCACTGACAGTTTGTAACTATCATTCCCTTCCCACACTCAGTGACTGGCAGCAACTCTCATTCCCTTCTCACACTCACAAAAAATCAGCAACTCTCATTCCCCGTCCCACACTCACTGACAGTCAGAAAATCTCATTCCCCTTCCCACACGCACTGACAGTTAGTAAATATCATTCCCTTCTCACACTCAGTGACTGGCAGTAACTCTCATTCCCTTCTCACACTCACAGACAGTCAGCAACTCTCATTCGCATTCCCACACTCACAGGCTGTCAGTAGATCTCATTCCTATCCCACTCTCACTGACAGTCAGTAACTATCATTCCCTTCCCACACTAAGTGTCTGGCAGTAGCTCTCATTTCCTTCTCACACTCACTGACAGTCAATAGCTCTCATTCCCTTGTCACACTCACAGACAGACAATAACTCTCATACCCTTCCCAGACTGTCTGACGGACAGAATCTCTAATTACATTCACACACTCACTGACAGTCAGTAACTCTCATTCCCTTCCAACACTAACAGACAGATAGTAATTCTCATTCTCTTCCCACACTCAATGACAATCAGTAACTCTCTTTCCCTCCCCACACTCACAGACAGTCAGTAACTCTCATTCCCTTCCTAAATTTACTGTCAGTCGGTTACTCTCATTTCCCTTCACACTCACACTGACAGTTTGTAACTATCATTCCCTTCCCACACTCAGTGACTGGCATAACTCTCATTCCCTTCTCACACTGACAGTCAGTCAGCAACACTCATTCCCATTCCCACACTCATTGACAGTCAGTAACTATCATTCCCTTCCCACACACACTCAGTGAATGGCATTAACTCTCATTCAATTCTCTCACTGACTGACAGTCAGTGACTCTCATTCCCATCCCACACTCACTGAGAGTCAGTAACTCTCATTATCTTCCCACACTCGCTGACAGACAGTAACTCTCATTCTCTTCCCACACACACTGGTAGTCAGTAAATCACATTCCCTTCTCACACTCATAGACAGACAGTAACTCTCATTCCCCTTCCCACACTCACTGACACTCAGTAAAACTCATTCCCTTCCCACACTCACTGACAGTCAGTAACTCTCATTCCGCTTCCCACACTCACTGACAGTCAGTAAAGCTCATTCCCTTCCCAAACACATCGACAATTTGTAACTCTCAATACCCTTCCCACATTCACTGAAAATCTGTAACTCTCATTCCCCTCACACACTCACTGACATTCAGTAACTCTCATTCCCCTTCCCAAACTCACTGACACTCAGTAAAACTCATTCCCTTCCTACACTCTCTGACAGTCAGTAACTCTCATTCACTTCCCATACTCACTGACAGTTAGTAAATCACAATCCCTTCTCACACTCACAGACAGACTGTAAGTCTCATTCCCCTTCCCACACTCACTGCGAGTCAGTAACTCACTTTCCCTTCCCACACTCACTGACAGTCAGTAACTCTCATTCACTTCCCACACTCACAGTCAGTCAGTAACTTTCATTCCCTTCCCACAGTCACTGACAGTAAGTAACACTCATTCCCTTCTCACACTCACAGACAGTCGGAAACTCTCATTCCCTTCATACACTCACTGAAAGTCAGCAAATCTCATTCCCCTACCCACACTCACAGACAGACTGTAAGTCTCATTCCCCTTCCCACACTCACTGCGAGTCAGTAACTCACTTTCCCTTCCCACACTCACTGACAGTCATTAACTCTCATTCACTTCCCACTCTCACTGAGAGACTGTAACTCTCATTCGCTTCCCACACTCGCTGACAGTCAGTAACTCTCATTCCCCTTCGCACACTCACTGACGGTCAGTAACTCTCATTCCCCTTCCCACACTCACTGACAGTCATTAACTCTCATTCACTTCCCACATTCACTGACAGTCAGTAACTCTCATTCCCCTTCCCACACTCACTGAGAGTCATAAACTCTCATTCACTTTCCCACATTCACTGACAGTCATTAACTCTCATTCCCTTCCCACACTCACTGACAGTAAGTAACACTCATTCCCTTCCCACACTCACTGACAGTCTGTAAACCTCATTAGCTTCCTACACTCTCTGACAGTTAGTAACTCTCATTCCCCTTCCGACACTCACAGACAGTCAGTAACCTCATTCCCTTCACACAGTCACAGACAGACAGTTATTCTCATTCCCTTCCAACACTCACTGACAGTCAGTAACTCTCATTCCGCCTCCCATACTCACTGACCGTCAGCAACCATCATTCTCTACCCACACTCACTGCCCGTCAGTAACTCTAATTCCCTTCCCACACTCAGTGACAGTCAGTAACTCTAATTCCCTTCCCACACTCACTGACAGTCAGTAACTGTGATTCCCTTCCAATACTCACCGAAAGTCAGTAACTCTCATTCCCTTCTCACACTCACTAACAGTCAGTAACTCTCATTCCTTTTCCCACACTCACAGAATCTGTAACTCTCATTCCCTCCCCAAACTCACTGACAGTCAGTAACACCTATTCCCCTTCCAACACTCCCTGACAGTCAGTAACTCTCATTCACATCCCACACTCGCTGACAGTCAGTAACCTCATTCCCTTCCCACACTCGCTGACAGTCAGTAACTCTCATTCCCTTCCCACACTCTCTGACAGTCAGTAACTCTCATTCTCTGCCCACACTCCCTGACAGTCAGTGACTCTCATTCCCTTCCCACACTCACGGACAGACAGTTACTGTCAATCCCTTCCGACACTCACTGACAGTCAGTAGATCTCATTCCCTTCCCACATACACTGACAGTCAGTTACTCTCATTCCCTTTCCATACTCACTGACCATCAGCAACCATCATTGTCTACCCACACTCACTGCCCGTCAGTAACTGTAATTCCCTTCCCACATTCAGTGACAGTCAGTAACTCTCATTCCCTTCCCATACTCACCGACAGTCAGTAACACTCATTCCCTTCTCACACTCACTAACAGTCAGTAATTCTCATTCCCTTCCCACTCTCACAGAGAGTCTGTAACTCTCATTCCCCTTCCCACACTCACAGACAGTCAGTAACTCTCATTTTCCTTCCCACACTCACTGACAGTCAGTAATTCTCAATCCCTTCAAGCACCCACTGAGAGCCTGTAACTCTCATTCTCTTTCCACACTATCTGAAAGTCAGGAACTTGCATTCCCTTCCCACTCTCACTGACAGTTAGTAACTCCCATTCCCTTCCCACACTCACTGACAATCAGTAACTCCCACTCCCGTTCTCACACTCACTGACAGTCTGTAACTCTCATCCCCTTCCCACACTCACTAACAGTCAGTAACTCTTATTCCTTTTCCCACACTCACAGAATCTGTAACTCTCATTCCCTCCCCAAACTCACTGACAGTCAGTAACACCTATTCCCCTTCCAACACTCCCTGACAGTCAGTAACTCTCATTCACATCCCACACTCGCTGACAGTCAGTAACCTCATTCCCTTCCCACACTCGCTGACAGTCAGTAACTCTCATTCCCTTCCCACACTCTCTGACAGTCAGTAACTCTCATTCTCTGCCCACACTCCCTGACAGTCAGTGACTCTCATTCCCTTCCCACACTCACGGACAGACAGTTACTGTCAATCCCTTCCGACACTCACTGACAGTCAGTAGATCTCATTCCCTTCCCACATACACTGACAGTCAGTTACTCTCATTCCCTTTCCATACTCACTGACCATCAGCAACCATCATTGTCTACCCACACTCACTGCCCGTCAGTAACTGTAATTCCCTTCCCACATTCAGTGACAGTCAGTAACTCTCATTCCCTTCCCATACTCACCGACAGTCAGTAACACTCATTCCCTTCTCACACTCACTAACAGTCAGTAATTCTCATTCCCTTCCCACTCTCACAGAGAGTCTGTAACTCTCATTCCCCTTCCCACACTCACAGACAGTCAGTAACTCTCATTTTCCTTCCCACACTCACTGACAGTCAGTAATTCTCAATCCCTTCAAGCACCCACTGAGAGCCTGTAACTCTCATTCTCTTTCCACACTATCTGAAAGTCAGGAACTTGCATTCCCTTCCCACTCTCACTGACAGTTAGTAACTCCCATTCCCTTCCCACACTCACTGACAATCAGTAACTCCCACTCCCGTTCTCACACTCACTGACAGTCTGTAACTCTCATCCCCTTCCCACACTCACTGACAGTCAGTAACTCTCATTCTCTTTCCACACTATCTGAAAGTCAGGAACTCGCATTCCCTTCCCACTGTCACTGACAGTTAGTAACTCCCATTCCCTTCCCACACTCATTGACAGTCAATAACTCTCATTCCTTTCTCACACTCACTCACAGTCAGTAACTCTCATTCCCATCCCACCCTCACTGAAAGTCAGTAACCTCATTACCTTCCCACACTCACTAACAGTCGGTATCTCTCATTCCCTTCCCACACCCACTGACAGTCACTAACTTTCATCCCCTTCCCACACTCACTGACAGTCAGTATCTCTCATTCCCCTTCCCACTCTCACTGACAGTAACTCTCTTTCCCTTCCCACACTCACTGACAGTAACTCTCATTCCATTCCCACACTCACTGACAGTCAGCAACCCTCATTCCCTTATCACACTCATAGACAGACAGTAACTCTCATTCCCTTCTCACACTCACTGACGGTCAGTAACTCTCATTCCCTACCCATACTCACTGACAGTCAGTAACTCTGATTCCATTCCCACACTCACTGTAAGTCAGTAAATCACATTCCCTTCTCACACTGATAGACAGACAGCAACTCTCATTCCCTTCCCACACTCACTGAATGTCAGTAACTCTCATTCCCTTCCCACACTCAATGACAGTCAGTAACTCTCATTCCCTTCTCACACTCACAGGCAGATAGTAACTCTCATTCCCTTCCCACGCACAATGAGAGTCAGTAACTCTCATTCCCATTCCACACTCACTGACACTCAGTAAAACTCATTCCGTTCTCACACTCACTGACAGTCAGCAACTCTCATTCCCTTCCTAAATTTACTGTCAGTCTGTAACTGTCATTTCCCTTCCCACTATCACTGACAGTTTGTAACTATCATTCCCTTCCCACACTCAGTGACTGGCAGCAACTCTCATTCCCTTCTCACACTCACAAAAAATCAGCAACTCTCATTCCACGTCCCACACTCACTGACAGTCAGAAAATCTCATTCCCCTTCCCACACGCACTGACAGTTAGTAAATATCATTCCCTTCTCACACTCAGTGACTGGCAGTAACTCTCATTCCCTTCTCACACTCACAGACAGTCAGCAACTCTCATTCGCATTCCCACACTCACAGGCTGTCAGTAGATCTCATTCCTATCCCACTCTCACTGACAGTCAGTAACTATCATTCCCTTCCCACACTAAGTGTCTGGCAGTAGCTCTCATTTCCTTCTCACACTCACTGACAGTCAATAACTCTCATTGCCTTGTCACACTCACAGACAGACAATAACTCTCATACCCTTCCCAGACTGTCTGACGGACAGAATCTCTAATTACATTCACACACTCACTGACAGTCAGTAACTCTCATTCCCTTCCCACACTAACAGACAGATAGTAACTCTCATTCTCTTCCCACACTCAATGACAATCAGGAACTCTCTTTCCCTCCCCACACTCACAGACAGTCAGTAACTCTCATTCCCTTCCTAAATTTACTGTCAGTCGGTTACTCTCATTTCCCTTCACACTCACACTGACAGTTTGTAACTATCATTCCCTTCCCACACTCAGTGACTGGCATAACTCTCATTCCCTTCTCACACTGACAGTCAGTCAGCAACACTCATTCCCATTCCCACACTCATTGACAGTCAGTAACTATCATTCCCTTCCCACACACACTCAGTGAATGGCATTAACTCTCATTCAATTCTCTCACTGACTGACAATCAGTGACTCTCATTCCCATCCCAAACTCACTGAGAGTCAGTAACTCTCATTATCTTCCCACACTCGCTGACAGACAGTAACTCTCATTCTCTTCCCACACACACTGGTAGTCAGTAAATCACATTCCCTTCTCACACTCATAGACAGACAGTAACTCTCATTCCCCTTCCCACACTCACTGACACTCAGTAAAACTCATTCCCTTCCCACACTCACTGACAGTCAGTAACTCTCATTCCCCTTCCCACACTCACTGACAGTCAGTAAAGCTCATTCCCTTCCCAAACACATCGACAATTTGTAACTCTCAATACCCTTCCCACATTCACTGAAAATCTGTAACTCTCATTCCCCTCACACACTCACTGACATTCAGTAACTCTCATTCCCCTTCCCAAACTCACTGACACTCAGTAAAACTCATTCCCTTCCTACACTCTCTGACAGTCAGTAACTCTCATTCACTTCCCATACTCACTGACAGTTAGTAAATCACAATCCCTTCTCACACTCACAGACAGACTGTAAGTCTCATTCCCCTTCCCACACTCACTGCGAGTCAGTAACTCACTTTCCCTTCCCACACTCACTGACAGTCAGTAACTCTCATTCACTTCCCACACTCACAGTCAGTCAGTAACTTTCATTCCCTTCCCACAGTCACTGACTGTCAGTAACTCTCATTCCCTTCTCACACTCACAGACAGTCGGAAACTCTCATTCCCTTCATACACTCACTGAAAGTCAGCAAATCTCATTCCCCTACCCACACTCACAGACAGACTCTAAGTCTCATTCCCCTTCCCACACTCACTGCGAGTCAGTAACTCACTTTCCCTTCCCACACTCACTGACAGTCATTAACTCTCATTCACTTCCCACTCTCACTGAGAGTCTGTAACTCTCATTCGCTTCCCACACTCGCTGACAGTCAGTAACTCTCATTCCCCTTCGCACACTCACTGACGGTCAGTAACTCTCATTCCCCTTCCCACACTCACTGACAGTCATTAACTCTCATTCACTTCCCACATTCACTGACAGTCAGTAACTCTCATTCCCCTTCCCACACTCACTGAGAGTCATAAACTCTCATTCACTTTCCACACTCACTGCAGTCAGTAACTCTCATTCGCTTCCCACACTCACTGACAGTCAGTAACTCTCAATCCCTTCTCACACTCACAGACAGTCAGCATCTCTCATTCCATTCCCACAGTCGCTGACAGTCAGTAACTTTCATCCCCTTCCCACACTCACTGACAGTCAGTATCTCTCATTCCCCTTCCCACACTCACTGACAGTCAGCAACTCTTATTCCCTTCCCATGGTCACGGACAGTCAGTAATTTCCTTCCCACACTCAATGACAGTCATTAACTCTCATTCCATTCCAACACTCACTGACAGTCAGTAAATCACATTCCCCTTCCCACACTCTCTGACAGTCAGTAACTCTCATTCTCTGCCCACACTCACTGACAGTCAGTGACTCTCATTCCCTACCCACACTCACTGACAGTCAGTAACACTCATTCCCTACCCACACTCACTGACAGTCAATAACCTCATTCCTTTCCCACACTCACTGACAGTCAGTATCTCTCATTTCCTTCCCACACCCACTGACAGTCAGTAACTCTCTTTCCCTTTCCACACTCACTGACAGTCATTAACTCTCATTCCCTTCCCACACTTACTGATAGTCATTAACTCTCATTCCTTTCCCACATTCACTGACAGTCATTAACTCTCATTCCCTTCCCACACTCACTGACAGTAAGTAACACTCATTCCCTTCCCACACTCACTGACAGTCTGTAAACCTCATTAGCTTCCTACACTCTCTGACAGTTAGTAACTCTCATTCCCCTTCCGACACTCACAGACAGTCAGTAACCTCATTCCCTTCACACAGTCACAGACAGACAGTTATTCTCATTCCCTTCCAACACTCACTGACAGTCAGTAACTCTCATTCCGCCTCCCATACTCACTGACCGTCAGCAACCATCATTCTCTACCCACACTCACTGCCCGTCAGTAACTCTAATTCCCTTCCCACACTCAGTGACAGTCAGTAACTCTAATTCCCTTCCCACACTCACTGACAGTCAGTAACTGTGATTCCCTTCCAATACTCACCGAAAGTCAGTAACTCTCATTCCCTTCTCACACTCACTAACAGTCAGTAACTCTCATTCCTTTTCCCACACTCACAGAATCTGTAACTCTCATTCCCTCCCCAAACTCACTGACAGTCAGTAACACCTATTCCCCTTCCAACACTCCCTGACAGTCAGTAACTCTCATTCACATCCCACACTCGCTGACAGTCAGTAACCTCATTCCCTTCCCACACTCGCTGACAGTCAGTAACTCTCATTCCCTTCCCACACTCTCTGACAGTCAGTAACTCTCATTCTCTGCCCACACTCCCTGACAGTCAGTGACTCTCATTCCCTTCCCACACTCACGGACAGACAGTTACTGTCAATCCCTTCCGACACTCACTGACAGTCAGTAGATCTCATTCCCTTCCCACATACACTGACAGTCAGTTACTCTCATTCCCTTTCCATACTCACTGACCATCAGCAACCATCATTGTCTACCCACACTCACTGCCCGTCAGTAACTGTAATTCCCTTCCCACATTCAGTGACAGTCAGTAACTCTCATTCCCTTCCCATACTCACCGACAGTCAGTAACACTCATTCCCTTCTCACACTCACTAACAGTCAGTAATTCTCATTCCCTTCCCACTCTCACAGAGAGTCTGTAACTCTCATTCCCCTTCCCACACACACAGACAGTCAGTAACTCTCATTTTCCTTCCCACACTCACTGACAGTCAGTAATTCTCAATCCCTTCAAGCACCCACTGAGAGCCTGTAACTCTCATTCTCTTTCCACACTATCTGAAAGTCAGGAACTTGCATTCCCTTCCCACTCTCACTGACAGTTAGTAACTCCCATTCCCTTCCCACACTCACTGACAATCAGTAACTCCCACTCCCGTTCTCACACTCACTGACAGTCTGTAACTCTCATCCCCTTCCCACACTCACTAACAGTCAGTAACTCTTATTCCTTTTCCCACACTCACAGAATCTGTAACTCTCATTCCCTCCCCAAACTCACTGACAGTCAGTAACACCTATTCCCCTTCCAACACTCCCTGACAGTCAGTAACTCTCATTCACATCCCACACTCGCTGACAGTCAGTAACCTCATTCCCTTCCCACACTCGCTGACAGTCAGTAACTCTCATTCCCTTCCCACACTCTCTGACAGTCAGTAACTCTCATTCTCTGCCCACACTCCCTGACAGTCAGTGACTCTCATTCCCTTCCCACACTCACGGACAGACAGTTACTGTCAATCCCTTCCGACACTCACTGACAGTCAGTAGATCTCATTCCCTTCCCATATACACTGACAGTCAGTTACTCTCATTCCCTTTCCATACTCACTGACCATCAGCAACCATCATTGTCTACCCACACTCACTGCCCGTCAGTAACTGTAATTCCCTTCCCACATTCAGTGACAGTCAGTAACTCTCATTCCCTTCCCATACTCACCGACAGTCAGTAACACTCATTCCCTTCTCACACTCACTAACAGTCAGTAATTCTCATTCCCTTCCCACTCTCACAGAGAGTCTGTAACTCTCATTCCCCTTCCCACACTCACAGACAGTCAGTAACTCTCATTTTCCTTCCCACACTCACTGACAGTCAGTAATTCTCAATCCCTTCAAGCACCCACTGAGAGCCTGTAACTCTCATTCTCTTTCCACACTATCTGAAAGTCAGGAACTTGCATTCCCTTCCCACTCTCACTGACAGTTAGTAACTCCCATTCCCTTCCCACACTCACTGACAATCAGTAACTCCCACTCCCGTTCTCACACTCACTGACAGTCTGTAACTCTCATCCCCTTCCCACACTCACTGACAGTCAGTAACTCTCATTCTCTTTCCACACTATCTGAAAGTCAGGAACTCGCATTCCCTTCCCACTGTCACTGACAGTTAGTAACTCCCATTCCCTTCCCACACTCATTGACAGTCAATAACTCTCATTCCTTTCTCACACTCACTCACAGTCAGTAACTCTCATTCCCATCCCACCCTCACTGAAAGTCAGTAACCTCATTACCTTCCCACACTCACTAACAGTCGGTATCTCTCATTCCCTTCCCACACCCACTGACAGTCACTAACTTTCATCCCCTTCCCACACTCACTGACAGTCAGTATCTCTCATTCCCCTTCCCACTCTCACTGACAGTAACTCTCTTTCCCTTCCCACACTCACTGACAGTAACTCTCATTCCATTCCCACACTCACTGACAGTCAGCAACCCTCATTCCCTTATCACACTCATAGACAGACAGTAACTCTCATTCCCTTCTCACACTCACTGACGGTCAGTAACTCTCATTCCCTACCCATACTCACTGACAGTCAGTAACTCTGATTCCATTCCCACACTCACTGTAAGTCAGTAAATCACATTCCCTTCTCACACTGATAGACAGACAGCAACTCTCATTCCCTTCCCACACTCACTGAATGTCAGTAACTCTCATTCCCTTCCCACACTCAATGACAGTCAGTAACTCTCATTCCCTTCTCACACTCACAGGCAGATAGTAACTCTCATTCCCTTCCCACGCACAATGAGAGTCAGTAACTCTCATTCCCATTCCACACTCACTGACACTCAGTAAAACTCATTCCGTTCTCACACTCACTGACAGTCAGCAACTCTCATTCCCTTCCTAAATTTACTGTCAGTCTGTAACTGTCATTTCCCTTCCCACTATCACTGACAGTTTGTAACTATCATTCCCTTCCCACACTCAGTGACTGGCAGCAACTCTCATTCCCTTCTCACACTCACAAAAAATCAGCAACTCTCATTCCCCGTCCCACACTCACTGACAGTCAGAAAATCTCATTCCCCTTCCCACACGCACTGACAGTTAGTAAATATCATTCCCTTCTCACACTCAGTGACTGGCAGTAACTCTCATTCCCTTCTCACACTCACAGACAGTCAGCAACTCTCATTCGCATTCCCACACTCACAGGCTGTCAGTAGATCTCATTCCTATCCCACTCTCACTGACAGTCAGTAACTATCATTCCCTTCCCACACTAAGTGTCTGGCAGTAGCTCTCATTTCCTTCTCACACTCACTGACAGTCAATAACTCTCATTCCCTTGTCACACTCACAGACTGACAATAACTCTCATACCCTTCCCAGACTGTCTGACGGACAGAATCTCTAATTACATTCACACACTCACTGACAGTCAGTAACTCTCATTCCCTTCCCACACTAACAGACAGATAGTAACTCTCATTCTCTTCCCACACTCAATGACAATCAGTAACTCTCTTTCCCTCCCCACACTCACAGACAGTCAGTAACTCTCATTCCCTTCCTAAATTTACTGTCAGTCGGTTACTCTCATTTCCCTTCACACTCACACTGACAGTTTGTAACTATCATTCCCTTCCCACACTCAGTGACTGGCATAACTCTCATTCCCTTCTCACACTGACAGTCAGTCAGCAACACTCATTCCCATTCCCACACTCATTGACAGTCAGTAACTATCATTCCCTTCCCACACACACTCAGTGAATGGCATTAACTCTCATTCAATTCTCTCACTGACTGACAGTCAGTGACTCTCATTCCCATCCCACACTCACTGAGAGTCAGTAACTCTCATTATCTTCCCACACTCGCTGACAGACAGTAACTCTCATTCTCTTCCCACACACACTGGTAGTCAGTAAATCACATTCCCTTCTCACACTCATAGACAGACAGTAACTCTCATTCCCCTTCCCACACTCACTGACACTCAGTAAAACTCATTCCCTTCCCACACTCACTGACAGTCAGTAACTCTCATTCCC